>NC_081198.1:42369362-42491862 GCF_902713425.1 Acipenser ruthenus | reverse complement strand
GAAGATGCTTGCAATAAAACTACCAAAAATGCTATTAGTCAAAGGTAAAGCCTCAACTGCAATACATTTCTGTCCGATTTAAATTTTGAATTTGAAAGGTGGCCATCTTTTGACAACAATATTTTGAGGAATGAATTATCCTACTTTTATTTGTCACAACCAGTGCATTTGGTACTTGATCTGTTCTGAAATATTATGATTCCTAAGTAGTTTTGACAATATACAGTATTTCAACAGCAGTTACATTTTGGCAATGCAGTGGGCTATTGGATCCATAATTAAGTAGTACTAACCGTATTGTACCTGTTAAACCTATTTTGCATTTAAAAAAAAAAAAAAAAAATGTGTGTTGGTTTTCTTCAGAAACTTTTAAGAGGAGAGATAATATGCAACAAGGAGTTGTAAACTTTCCCTACGATGATGTAAGTAATGTTTTTATTAACATTTGGAAGAAATGTTATAAATATAATCCAGTTATTAGTTAGGACATGTTTAGCACATCACTGAGATAATCTGTAGCTCTAGAGAGATGGCTTGTATTCAAGTACAGTGAGTCCATAAATATAGACATTCTGTTATTTCCAACACTCCATAAATCCTTTACTAATCTGAATGGACTTTTACAAGGTAACTAAAAGCCCATATTTCATAAACAGTTAAAATGTTACTTATTAAAGAATCTCATCAATCATTTGAAAAAGTGACTTGATATTTGCAGTGTTTAAGGAAGACAAAAATGTCAAAAAAATAAATTAACTTGACCCGTTATGTATGCTGTAAGTTTTTTCTGTTTTACTGCACTACTATTTCAAACTCTGATATCTCAGTGATACAGACCATACACTCTGGGATACTGGGCTCTATTCACAAAGCTTTAACTCGAAAGTTGTTGAAATGTTTTTTCAAAGTTTGTTTTTTGAATAAATTGGAGAGCGATGATTCTTTACTGTTAATGAAACCATCAATAGTCCAGAACAGTTTCAGAGATATCAAACTTTATTTATTTATTATTATTATTTTTTTTATAAAAACTGATTTTGAAAAAAACATTAAATAACCTGTGTGTTACATTTTGTGAATAGTGCCACTGTCTTCATGATTCTCTCACCTTTGGTTATTAACTTAAATCTAGAAAACAGCATCTCCATTTGTTTTAATATTAGTTCTGGTGTTTGTTACCACAAGTAATTATTATAATATGGAATGCATAAAGGAGCCTAAAAATTAATTTTAAGCATGTATCCAATTGTAATTAAACTTGGTTAGAACATGCTTTAGCACTAGTTGTTTAGACTGTTAAGACCCAGAGGAACCTGTCCATCCATCTAAATGTCAAACTCACATTGTAGCGCTGTCAGTTAAGCCTCCAAACAGCAATTGATTAATTGGGCACACAAAATATAACCGTTCGAATAAATATTGATGATTGTACCACCCATATAATTTTTCGCCCCCCTCACTTTGAGACGTGATTATTTTAACATCATTGCTGTTAAGTAAAAGCTTGTGCACAACAATTGAATGCGAAGGATAAATAACTGTAGTATAGCTTTCCACGTGATAGTGTAGTAGTAGTACCGGCATAAAAATGTTTTATCTACAGATGTGCAAACCGGTTCCTTTGAAACCGGGTACCCAGTTCCTGCTTTGGAACCAGCGAACCGGATACAAATATCAAGGATCCGGTTCCAATGAGTACTGTTACGTTTTTAATAAAACTGATTATTAAAAAACAAAAAATTAAGTCTCAAAGACTTGCAATATTTCAGTCAAAAATACATTTGATAACTATAATGGACATGCTCATACTTAGAAGCCCCCCCCCCCCCCCAAAACATGCACTTAGCGGGAATATATATTTGCGTTTTGTTGTCCTTGTTTTGGACTACTATCTGATCGCGGCTGCAATGAGTTTAGTTTTACTTACTTTTTGCTCTGCGATTGTTGTGGTCTTTCTAATGTTTTTATGCTGATGGGGAACTGTAGCAGTAGTGCTTGTTTAATATGTATATAAGATGCCAACCCCCCTCCTTCTGCTCACACATTGACATAGACACGTTTTTCTAAATAGTTTGGGAACTGGAATTGTGCTCAAAATAACTGGTTCCAATGACAGATACCCGGTTCATACCCGATTTCCAAAAATCTCCTCAAGTGCACATCATTTGTTTTATCAGCTGTGGGCAGCACTGATTTGTATTTACAACGACTAGATGTGGTCATCAATCAGGAAACGAAGACGGAGCACACAGCCCAGTTGGAAAAATACATTGTAAAAAAAACATACAAAAACATTATTATTCCCAGGTTTAACAGTTCATTTTGAAACAACAAAGAAGTGCAAACTATGTACAGTCAGTTTTCAATGTGCATAATTTATTTACATGTTGTTTGCCCACTGGAACAAGGCAGCATGCTTTTTGTTTACATCGAATACATAGAAAGCGCACATGTACTTCACAAAGCATTTTTAAAACTGATTCACTGGTAGGATGGGACCAGCAAATCAGATCAGGAAAAGAAGAAGAGCACGCCCACTGCTTGTCTGGCAGAAATACCGTAAATAGCAAGGCAGGGCGTTCGGTGCAGTTTCGTTGATAAACTTAAATAATGCTTTTAACTATGCGTGTTACAAAAATGTAATTATTTAATCAGTTATACAGTATTTATATCAATGTATATAATGAGGAATGGAATCGATTTTTGATTCAATCGTAGCAGTCCTATCATATTGTATCCATGAAGGAGAACAAATGCTGTGACATGTATGGTACACAGCTGTATTCTATGATTTATCTTGATGAAGTTTAATAATGTTTTTAACATATTTGTTTTTCTATGCAGTTTATAATGTGTACAATGGCAATCTGAATACCAGTTAAAGCAGATCATTGATGACCATGCCATTGAAGCAGGATTGTTAAATCTGAGTGTACCAGCTACCCCAGGGCATTGGACTACCTGAACATGGTGCAATTTGAACACTGTTTGTGTTTTAAAATATCAGCAAGGGAAAACTATACTTTTTTTCTTTAAAATATAAAAACTGTAAAGGCCATTTGTACCATTTTCTTGTTTTGTATTTTATACATAACCCACAGTTCAGAATATATCAGGCATGTTTAACTGAGATTTGTGTAAGAGGCTGGCTAATTTGTAATGTGACGTGATTAAACAGAGTGTTCTGTGTTAAGATTCCTTTGTGATTGCTGATGTAATAGTCATGTGCAATTCATCCTTTTGGGATAGTTAGAGGAAGATGCTTTAGCACCAGTGTTAAAAAGCAAACTTCTTATGTGGCTACAATTATATATATATATATATATATATATATATGTGTGTGTGAACTGTCTACAATGTAATAACAGCTACACTGTTAATTTTGTTTATTTTGGCTGTATTTCTTGCTAATAAGTATGTGTAACAGTGACAAATGTTCATGATTGCCAAGTTTAATAAAATGCTAATTACATTGTTTACTGAGTATGTATTGACTTGTCTGTGTTAGAATATTTTTTCTGGTTTTAGACAACACGAATAAAACATGATTTTTATATACATTATTTTTTTATTTGTACAACTGATCAAAAATGTTCATATACACAATGTTTTTAGGAATGTAAACATTCAAATAATCAGCTGCAAAGTGTTGCATTGTATAAAATGTATTATATAGTGGCAGACTTTATAAATGCTTAAAAACAACTGTCTAATGCACTACAAAGCGAAATTTTCCCAATACTACTTGTGCAAAAATAGGCAAATCTAAATGTATACCGCTCTCCTGATCGTGATGAATTTGTAATGTGTGTTATTTTATTTAACTTTTTTTAGAGCATGGTATGTATTTTTTATGGAATTAAGACTCCCTTATTAAAGTGGTGGTACTGGTACCAGACCTGTAGCATTTTGTTCTTAATGTTTATTTTTATTTTTTGTAATCTGTGCATTGTTTTTATATAATAAGCCAGGGCTTACAAACAGTACAGTTTTGAAATACATAATTCAGTATGTTCCACGTACAGCTTCAAAGACAGCCATACATTTTGTTATATGACAATTATTTCTAAACCAATGGCTCAAATATAACATTAGAAAAATCACATCTATTAAAGTCATCAAACAAATACTTTACAATCTTTAAAAAAACCCAAAACAAAACAAAAAAACTGTTATCCGTTTTCTTTTCTGAAAGGTACTTTATCACATTATATTTATACAATATTTGCAAAGAGTTTGTGAAAAATATGCAAGCTGAAATGTTGAATTGTTACACAGAAAAATGCTATGAATAAATACAGAGCATATTCTTTCACACAGGAAGCCCTAAAACGAGTGCATGCAAAGTGATGAAATGTACTGTAAATGAGATTACTAGATGTATAGACATTGTTTAATATTACAGTACCCTATAAAACCTCATAAAAACAAACATACCTGTTCTGCTATACACTTCAAGTTGTGTTCTAAAGGGAAAGCTAAGGAACAAAATGTTTTGAATTTCAGTAATAAAATATATATATATATATATATATATATATATATATATATATATATATATATATATATATATACCTACACACTTATTTTTTTACTGGTACAAATCACACCAAGAGTTAAACATGCTACTTTTGTTATAATGTTTTTGTTTAGTTTCTTTAGTCAATTTTAGTTATACATTTTGCCTACTGGATAGTACTGCAAAAGTATTTCACAAAGGCTATTTACCTTAATGTATTTATTGTTTTTCTGTCAAGAACAGTTTTGTAAATAGTTGCTAGTGGTATTATGAATGAGGTCGATGGGTTTAAGTTAGAGTGACATGATTTTTTGTTTTGTTTTTCTAAGCACTGGTTATGAAGAGGAATTTGATTGTTTTAAAAATGTGAACTGGAACAATTGCTGCTAATCACAGAGATAATGTTGAAATATGGAGATACAGACTCCTATCAAAGTGCCACCTCTTAATGTAACCCCCAACACACATTTTTACTCAGTGTCATTTCAGAAATATTACAATGATATGTGCACATCTGGTTTAGCAATACAGAAGTCATAAGACCTATATGTGATGTGCATTTATCACTATTGAGAAATGTCATTTATATTATTAATCGCTGAAACATGGGAGACAAAAATTGTATATAACCATGGGTCAAAGTTTTTAAAAAAAAATTCTATTTCTTCCTTCCCTGTTAACAGACCCAGTTTACAAATAAATAAATCAATCTCTCTTTCTCTCACAGTTTTGGATGACCTTCAATGTTCATGGAATCAGTTGTACTGTATATTGGTGCAACTTCATTCTAAGTAAAATTATTTTCACTTCAGTGGTTATAGATAAAATGTAATTTCATGGGAATGATGACTTTTGAATCAAGTTTTAGGAATGTTATTGCATCAGTGACTTGCGTGCCTCATCAGTGGCTGTAAATTTAAAATACTTCTAATATGAAATTCGAAGGTTTTTTTCCCTCATTTTTATTTTTCAGCCACATTAAAAACATGAACTGGATTAAAAAGCACACTGCAAAATACTTGGGGTATCTTTCATTTCGACGTGTGCTTTTAATAAAGTTTGGTTCAAGTAATTTATGTTCTGTACAACTTTAAAAAGCAGTGCGCTTTACCTAGAAAACATGCAAACATCAAAACAGACTCTCCATTAAATAAGTAATTGGATTCAAATCATCATGCAACATAAAACAGTTCCCTGCATGCACTTCTGTTTTGAAACAAGCATGTAAGGTGCCTTGTTCAGCTGGCAGTGTTTCATAAAAAATATAAAATGAACAATAACTTTATAGGTTATGGTTAGGAAAATCTACAGCATTCTTGCATATGACATTATTCTTGTAGACCCCTGAGTCAAACATAAGAGGATTTTGATTTGTAAAGAATATGAACAGTCACAATAATGGCAGAACAGGTCATTTGGGTTGAGACTATTTCCCAGGAAGACCAGGATCTGAAACGTGCCTATGCAGGCCCAACATTCCTATGGTACTTAGAGAAGAATCTGGTAGGGAAGGATGTCTACTTGGTAGAAGAACAGATTTGGATTGCTGTTGATGAAATGGACTTGTTTGGTCACGTTCATGTTCCAAAAAGGAAGCTAAATTATCTTCAGATGCTGTGTTCAGGTGCACCCCGCTGGATAAGGATTCTTTGGATTTTAGAGCGGGCTTTTCCAAGTCTAAAAATTCGGGACTCTGAAAAAACAAACAAAGGAAACTAGGAAATCAAAACATGCTTTATTTTGTGCATAATTTGTTATTTTTGTTAAATAATTTAAGTGATAATATATTCAGACATGGCCACAGGGGACACAGGGTGTTAATTAACAGATAACTACAGGGTGCATTGAGTGTACAAGGTTATAACAATCTTCCTAGTGGATACAAGTCAAATTGAAGTTGAGGATGTAATACTAGCAAGGGACACTGTTCTAACCAAGTGCACTTGCTCCATCCTCTAGTTGATGATATTGAGTTGTTTGGTCATGTTCCTGTTGCAATAAGGAAGCTAAATTATCTTCTGAGAATATGACATGTGCTTTGGACCCTCCTCATTTTAAGTTCCTAAACTAATTTCTGCTCAGCATCAGGCTACCTACTGTTGGTATGCTGTCAATGGACAGTTGTTTATTCAACCGGCACCATAATGCTTTATCGCTGGATGACAGCATTTTGAATCCCTGCGAAAGTTTCCACTTGTCATATAATACAGGTTATACTGGTAAACATCTAAGCATTGACTTTCACAGCTTCATAAAACCATTCGAATCTTGAGTCAAAATCAAAACATACTGAGCATGCTAGAGAGATACACATTCATAGTTTAGTTACTTAAATGACTGACTTAGTTAATCTTAAATTCCGTTCGGCATATGAAGGTTTAGGCTTGGTAAATAAATGTCTACTCGTATGATTTTAGTGGGCTATGTTGAATATTTTTTAAGGGTTTATTATATTACATTATGTTACCTGTGATGATGTGCTGAAGCTCCTGTCTGTTTTTATTGCTGCAACAGGCTGAACTCGAATGGCTGGTCTCTGATACTCTGAACTGGCAGTGACTGTGCTGTAAGCAGGGGGCCCTAATGTGGATTGCCGCTGCAGTATCTGAAGAATTGTTTGCATGTCAGTCGTCATCTGTGATTCCAGCCTGGTAAAGTAAAAAAGAAAAAGTGGTTGTACTGTAGCTAACAAAATGATGCAACTAGGTAGAAGAAAAAGTAAATACTTTAAAAAAGCAGCAGGGGTTATGTGCTTTTTGTTAAATGTGTTGGCATGATAAAGCCTTCCTTGGGGAATTGCATCAACTGCTAAAATGCCTTAATGATCCCAAACTAGCTGACTTCTACAGAAGCACAGGGAGCTGGAGAAATATTGCGTACATTTTTCCAGCAAAGGTACATTAGTTTATGTTGATTATTTAATGTTGCTGAACATATGCATTACATTAAGTTAGATAGATCTCTGTTTGCAAACCATACTTTCAGGTAGTCTTGCACTTCCCTGGTCATTTCACGTGGAGAGTGAATATGTGCCCACCAGTGGAGGCTCCTTATCGGAGGTAAGGGAGGTAGTGCCTCCTCAAAATTTAAAAGTACAAAAATAAAAATAAAATAATAACAGAGCTTTTAACCTCGTCTCATCTCGCCAACAGGGGACAGGACAGAACCCATAATGGCAGTAACACACAAGACTGCCTGTGTTACACAAGCTAATGGAGACATTTTCTTTAACATCAAGTAGTATAGTACTAGACTCAAATTCCACATTCTCTTTTTCATGTCAGTGATTTAGTAGAAAACAACAGCAGGTGGAGCTGTTGCTCTCATTATTTAACAGATTGTGCGATCTGCTCACAAAGAACAGAACAGATGGCCTGTGTGTCCCTCACTGCCGGGGCTGTTTCTAAATCCCTAAATAACAAACATGTGTTCTTAAAATCTAATTATAGATCTAGATCTTACCTTAGGTAACACCAAAAATGTGAAGAGCCAAGACAAATGTAGGACTAAAATAATGGCAACGGTTTTAGAACAACAATTGAACTGCATTTGCAATAACATTGTTTGTTGTTAGTTTTACAATACACTTGTTTTCTTGTATCCAATCCAATATCCAAACTACAAAAGTATGATCAGAGAAGAAAAAATAAGATGCAGTCGAATCAGTATTACCCCTTAATCTTGACAACATGAAGCTTGTATTGTTACTGAGTTTAAGTTTTCCATTACCTATTTAGCTGTTCCTGAAGCAAGTCTAATCTGTGTTCCACTTCCCCATACATAATGTCACTTTCAGTTTCTGAGAGACCTCTTGCAACTTGAGATAATGCAGATTGTGCTGACTCATCAGGATATTCCTTTGGTTTTTTTCTCTCCCATTCTCCAGCTCTGAGATCTGTAACAAAGGAGATTACACCAAATGGAACATGTAACCCGAGACTTTTCGTTTTGTACACCCAGAACCATTTGTATAGAGGGCATCATTATTAATCAACACAATTACAAAAGATAAGATTGGAGGAAGATAAATCCTACATTGGTATGCTGGTATAGCACAGTATATTGCCTTTTTTTTTTCCCCAGACTCCAGTAATAAGGGTCACAATCTCAGCTCTTATATAAAAGGTCAAATGACCAAAACGAGCAAGCCCAGTCTATTACAGGAGAGGTTAAAGCTCAATTGATTGATTTTAAGGTTATTGTGCAATTGAAATCAATTGCCAGGGCATTCCTGGAAAAAGTCATCATCCACACCTACATTGCATAGCCCACTAATACTCCAATTTTCTGGAATAAACTAAAACAAAATACAGACTTCAACACTCAACAAACACCCCTATGTGTTTATTAATGAAGGCATGCTTTTAAAAAAGGCAATAAACAGTATAATATTCCAAACTGAGCAACATTTGGGTATCATTTTTACTTGCCTTGCTTCAAAACTACAAGCTACAGTTCTTCCAGCAACTTTATAAATGTAGGTACAGGATATTACCTTTGTAAGAATGTTTTTCAAGTCTGCTTTTGGTCTGGATCTCAACTGGATGAACGAATGCAGGATAGCCAATGATACCAGAACATAATGGCTTTGTTTCTTCTTCCACAGTGGTTGAAAAAGATAATGAGCTGTCTTTCCTCTCTTCTGAATCTTTATTTGAACATTGGAAATATGTTGGGTTCTCTTTTGTTGTGTCACCATCCTTATCTTCACCGCTCACCACTGCAGAAAGGAAATAATCATCAGGGTGTACAGAAAGTTCAGATTGGACTTAAATCTCAGTACATGTTAGCATTTGTGCGAGATTCAGGGGGCGGGTTGTTGAGGCTGCTTAATTAATGTATATCATTATTAACTCTCTGTTTAAAGCACAGTCTTACGCATTTCCCCTGTCTAGTGTTTTCGTTTTGTAGCAAACGCTCAGACGCCGATATTAATGCTTCAGCTTAACGTCGCTATATCTAAACTTCGTTGCCTCACTCCTTTCACTGCAGGTCACTTCTGTGCACAGCGCTGCCAGTATATTATCAATCATTTTCCTACCTGCTGCGGTGATTCTTCTCATCATTCAGCTTCTCTATTCGGCCGCAGGAGCTCCAACGTTAGTTTTTCCTGCTCCATCCAGTCTCCAGCCCAGCAACAGCACCGTTCAAAGTGCAGCTCCATTACTCAACTTTCTCCGTGTTTTCATTAGAAAAAACTGGCCCTCCGCTAAACTTTCAAAGGTCCGCCGACAAGACATCATCTTTCCCTTTGTGATTGCCTTGCCTTAGCTCTATTTAAATCTATCACAAAGCTTTGTCTGCTGAATCTCTCTTTACTCCTTGCCTGCAATCAGTACCGTCTACTTCTAATGCAGACTTCTCTCAGCAACCAGACTTGCTGCCCCGGCATTACAGAGATCGAAACTTCACCACCAGCAGGCTCAGCCTCAGGAGCAGCTATTTTATAAGGATTGGCCACTCACCTAACTTTTAACCCTGCACGACAACAATATCAACATCCTGGCTGGAAGCGATAGTATGACGTTCTTATTGTACCTTTATATCTGCTTCACCATGCTGCCTGTTCCTCAAGCGTGCTTCCGCAAACTCTCGCTTCACAGGACGGCAGCACCGCCTCCTTTCCAGCAAAACAGGTCCCACCCTTCAGCTTCATAATCAACATTTTTGAAGACATGAAGCCCCTCATTCACCCCATCGCCGTCTTAATCGCTTCAATTAATATGGACAAACAGGTCGCTTCCAACACTGCTCTATCAAGCCCAGTAGTCTGTCCTCTTAACTGCATTTTCAGCGGTCCGTGAGCCAACCCCTGCAGACTCTGCGCATTCACAGCCCATTCTACCTCCCTGTGCCAAATACAGTCAGCTACACCATCAGAGCATTTAGTATAAATATTCCTATTGCAAGAGTTATTAACCTCGTTCTAAGTCAACTGTTTTATTCTAATCATAACCTCTAGATGGCAGTATAAAACCTTTATATATTTTAGAGGGGTCCTCTTTCATTGCGGAAATCATGTATTTTCAAATCAGGACCAATTTACTTCAGAAGTTAATATTTCATTCGATGCAAGACACATGTCGGATACGGAAACCACGTCCTATGATTATCAAAGCTTCAGTCAAGGCACCCTCCTACACAGCACTGGACAATATACTCATAGACTGCTCCTGATCAAATGAATAGGTTTCGCAGCAGCCTCAGAGCAACGTATTCTTTATCCTGTCAGGTTCTACAGCAGCTACTTTCAAAGCCAACATCAATCTCTGTCTAATCAAAACATGGGGCACCGGTCCTCTGCAGTAATCAATTTATACATCCGTTCATCCCATACTGACATAGTAATAGCCCATCAAAGACTAGTTAGCATGCCCGGAGTGGGGGCTACTTGACTGCCACACTAACACTATTTTAACCTTTCCAGTTTGTCTTGTATGTCCTTTCCTTTCCCGTCTTTTCCAGCTATTTATTTTATGTTATGCACTGGTGCGTCTCCTGTTTGTCTCACGGTGGGATTTCTGTGAGTCAGAGGGGACCCCTGGCCACACTATCCTGTCGCAGCTCATGCACTAATCTTACCTCATCACCTGAGGCTCTGTTCTATTTCCCTCGGGACGTGGCCCGCTTTACGCTTTCAGTGCTGAGTCTCAGACTAACCCCTCTCTCTTTGTTGCAGGATCCCTGCAAGATGTCTCTCTGCTCCCGGCTTCGGAGGGCAGCACCAGATCAGTCAGGGAACCCCTTTTTCTATATCTCCTTTCAAGTCTTGACTCATCGGACCGTTCCTTCACCCAGAGAGGCACCTCTGCCGAGTCTGAGCCCTTTTATGTGTTTTCAGATCCTCTGGGCCTTCGACCAAGCCCAGTCCTACGTAAAGGCGGCTCATCGGTCTGGGATCTCTTCCTATCCTAACTTCAAGTCCGGGACCCTCCAAGCCCGCCTCTAAGTCAGGGCCATTGGCTCGCCTTCTGTCCTAAGTCCAAGCTCTCTTTGTCTGCCTCTGTCCCACTAACAAGCTTGTTTCTGCTTCCTCTGCTCTATCCTTACAGCCTCAACAAACGCCCTGTGAATTTATTTACTAATCACTATATATGCATTTTATTGTAAAATAAACTCTGAGCAGGATGTGACTACCTATAAAAACTTACTGAATGTATTACCTTTCAGCACTCCAAGCAAAAAAGCTAAATAAATTAGGTTTCTGATTATGTTTGGAAAACAATTTGCATTCAAATAATGCCATAAGCAAGATTTTGATAAAGCACTGTCTCGTTAATATTACTAAAAGCTTTTGGTACAGTAATTAAAACAAACTCTCGTTTACACTCATCTGTTTAGCGTGTGTGTGTGTGCCAGACTGGATCATACATGAGTGAATGTTAATCTGGGGTGCATTTTGTTGTTTGTTTCTGTCTGCTGTAGAAAGGGAATATTATCTTACTGTTTAGAACTGCTGCTTACATCATCTGAGCTTTTGCGATTTTGGAGTTTCAGTTTAATTCACCCCTTAAGTTAAACATTTTCCATCACTGAAATGCTGTTTCTTTAACAAAAGGTCTTTGCAAAACACAGAAATGTCATACATGTATAATAGGGCAGAGGCTGGGTCGAACCGGCAACCAAGCACACCACATGTATACCTGCACACATACATGTGCTGACCTGTGTAATAATCTCAAGGTAAAACCATCATTTCCAAAAAGGGGGTGTCTCTAATGTCATTTTATTTGAGAAAGTTTACAACACAAAAGAGGGCCTTATTCTCCTGCTATATATATATATATATATATATATATATATATATATATATATATATATATATATATATATATATTGTTATAACCAAATCTGCGATCAGCTTTAAATCACAAACACATGCTGATAGCAGCAGCCCACATGTGAGGTGCAGGTGGGGCCACTACGATTGGTCTGTGCTCTGCTTACTACTGTTACCAGAACAAAAGGCTTAAGCAATAATGAAAGTTGAGAAGGGCAAGGAATACCCTTAGTTTGAATGGCTTGTAATATATCTGGTGTTAGGTAAGGCCACATGCTAAGCCAAATATAACCTCCCCCTATTGCTATACGACTAGAGTGCTTTGTTCCTTTTATTTATTTTTATTTATTTTAAGTTAATGAGTCTTTGTGCTGACAATAGAATTATCAGTAGCAGTCTATCCAATTAGTCTCTTTCCTTCTGTAGTACATTAACATATAGCTAGTTTTTAATCTCTGCTTCCTAACCAAGCGTTTGGTGGTTGGGAATCCCCTACATGAGCTGTCCAGGGTCCTGAATTGTCTCAAGGGTAGCTACAATATTTTTCTTAACTAATGTTGTACCATAGCAGAAATGGAAGTTTGTATCTAAGTACAGGGAATACATATGACTACAATGCATTTACTTGTATGCTAATGCTTGATTTTCTTATTGAGTCTAAAATACTGCATTTAAAACCAAAACATTAAAAACTCCTGTATTACTCTTTAACACTCCTGCTTGTAGTATATATCATTCCTTTCCCAAGTAGTGCACTGGATTTATTGCACTAGAATATTCCTTCCAAAAAGATCCAGCATGTGTAAAAGGACAATTATACAGCAGTTCTTTATTGTCAGAAAGGCACTCTGTGTGCGCTTATTATATTCTATGTCAGCATTGTACCAGAATAACCTGGCTTCTATCTTTCCCTTCACTGTGCCTAAATGAGTCACCCCTTCCACTGAACAACAGCTGTTTACAGCTAGAAAAACAGCACCGAGCCTTCAGAAGCTGTCTTTGAAATGCTGTCAAAGGGATTTCTCAGGCTGCCAAAAAGTGCTATTTCCATGGCTACTTATCATCATCTAGCAGGTTTAATTAAGTAAAAAATATCTAATAATACAAACATAAAATAAATCAATAAAATAGCAAATGCAAAATAGAAGTGCACCCTTTTTATTAGCTATTCAGTGAAAAAAACACACAAATGACTTACCTCTCTCTGTTTTGCGTTTAAAGGAAATTTTTCTTTTACGAACTGTACCATCCTCCTCATCTGAATCGTTACTTTGGGAATAGTCAGTCTGTATAAAATAAAAAAATAAAAAAAATGCAAATTACATGTTATTGACACTTTTATGTTCTGTGAAGATGAGATATATTTATATTGTAACAGGATCTGCAAAAACATCTTCAGTAACTGTTTCCCCTGCCCGACACCACACACGCCATATGCTGTAGTAATAAATGGGTTGAGACAGTTGCCCTTTCATTTCCAGAAAGCTCATATGGCTGTTTTAACTGTGTTTTGTTCTTCTATTATTAAAGCTGTAATATTTCAGAAACGGATCACTGGATCACATTCTTTAACACCATAATGTGAATGATGTATCTTAAAACGCTTTAAACATGAAACATGATTTCAGTATAAATGTATAAATATATTATTATTATTATTATTATTATTATTATTATTATTATTATTATTATTATTGATTGATTGATTTTTTACTGATGTCCATTTGAGCTGGTTTGGTAATTTTCAATGGAACACGTTACAGAAATACAATTGGGTTTACAAAGTACTGGTCATTCTGCAGCCTTTTGTTAGCTTTAATGAACTAAATACTGACATTTGTCTGCATTTATCTGTTTTTAGGTCATACAGACTGATAATTATGATAAACTGTCTGGCCCTGGGTATGCCACTGATCTAAATGCAATCTAAATGTAATACCCCCATTTACTGAAAACTGAAAACAGATGGCAGAATTAATGCACATACTGACGCTAAAGACCTTTGGTTACCATGTGGTTACCAGACATCAGCCTAAACTACTTATGAAACCACACAACCATACATAGCATAACTATACTTGTACAATTTAAAAATATGACAATTTGAAATCTAACATGAAATACTGTCCTACTATTATGGCTTCCGGTAGACTTTTGCAATATCATTTTGTAGTTTCTTTGATTACATGATGTTAAATAAAATATCTAAATTATGTTCATATCTTTTATTTTTATTTTTATTACGTCATAATCCTAAAATTCTAGGTGATGCAAAACCTTTGCCATATTTGTAGGTCTCCCCTGTCAAGCACTGAGCATGTCAACCCCTGGTAAGCTTTCAGGATCAGAATGGTAGCAGGATAAAAAATAAAACAGTACGTCACGATTACATTGCAGATATCAGTGTTTTACTGAAGGCATTCAATAGCTTAAACAAACTCTGGAAGACATACCTTGGAATTGTCATCTCTTAGGTTAAATGTTAGCTCCAAATTGGTCAAAAAGTAATCAGCAAACTCTGGATACATATCCAGGACCTCCAGGAGATCTTCTCTTTGAATTTTATGCAGATCACAATACGTTAAAGCTCTGACATCTGCATTGGACTTTCCAGGTTTTGCATACAGGTGGATCATTTCTCCAAATATGTCATTTTTCCCTAAGGACAAACACATTCATGGTTAACCTTTGGATTTTGGCACAATTAAATGAACACTAAGGTGGTAAGTTGGATTTAGGAAAATACATGTTCATGCTATAAACAGAGGACACGTGCTGCATCCATCTTTATTTTGATTGGTTTTATATATGCTGTTTATTGCATAAGTTTATTTTCCTGAAATATTTTTTGCCAGCAAAAAGGTAATTTTAAACTGATCAGGAAAAGGTTATTAAGCACAAAAGGAGCTGCTGTACTGGAGTATTGTTGCTGACTCACATTGACCTGACAATATGGATGTCTGTCATGTGCTAATTACCTTCTACGAATATTCTTGTTTGACACAGAATGTAACCAAGCCTGCCAATTTCAGCATGGGCTGTTCAAATAAATAGAGCCATCACCCCCTGCATAGTGCAGTCCCAGAGAGCTAAACCCCCCAGGCTACCTCCTGCCATAGCTACTTCATATAAAGCAGTACACAGGCACACAGGTTTGCTGGCCTATGCCAGCTAACCTTATATAACCTATTTTATTTTTTACTTCCCTCACACTTAAAAACAGCACGACAAAATTAAAAATAAAGCATCACAAGCCTTAATTCACATACGTAAGTTTAATTAACATGCAGGTTTCTTAATTAACTTTGGGCTTATTACTTTAGGTTTTAATTAACTCTGTGTGATTTGTGGCAGTGATGGAAAGAAAAGACTGTTACAAATCAATTTTAATCACTTCATTTTTTGGCGCATTGTTGTTTGTAACACTTTGTCCGACCTTCTGGTGCCAGATAAACTCAGCCTGGGTGGACATGGGGGAGAATTGGTCCATATCCATTTTATGTGCAGTGTGATAATCAGGAATGAATACATAAGGTTGTGAAGATTTTCTGAAGATTTGCTGCAGTGTGGCCTTATTATGTCAGGAGTTTCTCTGAAGACCGTTTATACTGTGAAAAATGAACAGTTTAAGTAAGGCTTAGCCTTGCACACCTGCTAGATGCTAGCAGCATTGAGAGACACCAGCACTGAAAAATAACCTCATTATACAAAGGAACTGTCAATAACTCATGGATGGAAATGACCATTGACTTCAGATTTACTGTATGTCACCAGGACCTTAAGGTTAAACAACAAAAAAAGTGATTCAATAAATCTTTCCTCTCTCGCTCTCTCTCTCTGGGCTGTTGCAAAGCAGTGTGCTCAGTAGCTCTTACATGGAACTCAGCAGGTTCCAGGCTCTGCACAATATGGAAGTCATCCTTCAGGTCGGGTCCATAAAGCGATAGTGTGACATGAAGATAAAACTAGCAGTGTTGCATTCTACAATTCATCATGGACTCTGGCTATGTACTCATTTTTAACATCAATCTTCAATGTACTGCACCTACGATATGCACAGATTGGCATCACCAATATAATCCTATCAATGGAGGATATGAATCCAAATAAAACCAGTAGAAATTTGATTCAAAGGTTTAGTTCTATGACTAGTCTTTTGGCTTAATCTGTTTAAGTTTTCAGATTCAGATTGTTGACTGAGGCTGCTAGATGTTTAAGTATTGCAATTTATTATTAGCATACCATTGTTTTAAATTTTTTTATAAGCAGCTCAAAGCTGAAGCTTCTAAAATACATTTTGTCACTGTATTGGTTAGGCTTACATCAAGGATTATAGTTTAATCATTTTAGACCCAATTTGATTTACACAACATACTTAACACTTTGATGTTGCAAAATATTTTTTATTGTGAAGTTAATTAAACAAAAAAAAAAGACATTTGTTGGTTGCATAAGTATTCATCCCCCTGAGTCAATACTTGGTAGAAGCACCTTTGGCAGCAATTACAACTGTGACTCTTTTTGGGTAAGTCTCTACCAGCTTTGCACATCTGGATCCTGCAATTTTTGCCCATTCTTCTTGGCAAAATTGCTCAAGCTCTGTCAAGTTGGATGGGGACCGTTGTTGAACAGCAATTTTCAAGTCTTGCCACAGATTCCCAATCAGATTGAGGTCTGGGCTTTGACTGGGCCATTCTAAGACATTCAGGTTTTTGTTTTTAAACTACTCCAGTGTAGCTTTGGCTGTGTGTTTAGGGTTGTTGTCCTGCTGGAAGGTGAACCTCCGCCCCAGTCCCAGTTCTCTTGCAGACTGAAACAGGTTTTCCTCTAGAATTTCCCTGTATTTAGCTCCATCCATCTTGCCCTCAATCCTGACCAGTTTCCCAGTCCCTGATGATGAAAAGCATCCCCATAACATGATGCTGCCACCACCATGCTTCACCGTGGGGATAGTGTTCTCAGGGTGATAAGCAAAGTTCAATTTTGGTCTCATCAGACCAGAGAACCTTTTCCCACATGTTTGCTGTGTCTCCCACATGCCTTTTGGCAAAATCCAAACTGGATTTGATATGGGTTTTTTCAGCAATGGCTTTCTTCTTGCCACTCTTCCATAAAGCCCAGCTTTGTGGAGCGTCTGGGTTATAGTTGTCCCATGGACGGTTTCTTCCATCTCAGCTGTGGATCTCTCCAGCTCCTTCAGAGTTACCTCCTCCCCCTCTGGCTCGGACGGTGGCAGCTCCTCCCCCTCTGGCTCTGGGAGCGGCGGTTTCTCCTCTCTGGGCTCTCGGGACGGCAGCACCACCTCCCATTTCTGGAGCAGCAGGTCTAGCTCTGTGGGCTCCGGATCCGGTAGCCCCAACTCCTGTCTGCACTTCTTTGTCTGCTCTTTCTGAGCAGCGGTGTTGCGATTAATCTTGTCAATCAGCTCTTTAAAATCCATTTTCTTTTGGGTCCTAGGGGCGCCCACACACGCTGCCACCAAATGTAAAAGATCCACGCCTCTCCCTTTTTTTCAAAGTATCTGTGACCAACATGATGATTTCCATTACACAAGAGTAGATGTTAAAACTTCATGCTGATTTGAACTCGGTTCTCGCCATGATAACCACCAACTAAGACGTAGCTTTACAGTAAACTAATGTGATCCATATGTGTCTCCATCCATTTACGTTTCCTTCCATATGATGATGTAGATATCCTTCTGTCTGGTGTTAATGGCTGAAGTGTAATGCTGGCTCCAGGGATCAGCTTATTTTGCCTCCCTGGCGCATCAGCACACACAACGGCTGCGATGCTGGCTGCGGGGATCAACCACAGTGCGGCCTCCCCAGCGCATCAGCATGACAACTGTCTGGATTGAGCTAAGTAGGGTACATCTCTGGGGTCTTCAAGTGGGCACCTTCCATCCTCAGTGTTTCGTCGACTAGCAAATGACACCTCAAGAGGGCTTGACGGTGATTCTGGCGTCCCAGCATCACCCCCCTCCGTCCCCCACTCAACTCAGCCCAGCTTACTTACCTGTACATTAGTGTTTCTGTCTTTCTATTGTGCTTGAGATCCCCAGCCAGAATCTTTCCGTCTCAACCACAGCCAGTTTCTGCTCCTCTCTGCTGCTTCAGATACGTTCTTCACTGTGCGACGCAACTCTTGGCCACTGAATCCGACGTCTCTGAGAAACCGGGTTGTAGAGTGTGCCACAAATCCTCGACAACCCACTTCCACTGGGTAAACCCGGACTCTCCATCCTCGCTGTTCCGCTTCAGTGGCTAGTTGAGCATACCGCAGTTTCTTCCTCTCATACGCCTCATCTACAGCATCCTCCCGTGGCACTGTTAACTCTACCACATGAACAAGGCGTGCTGATCCAGACCACAAGACAATATCTGGTCGAAGGTTAGTGGTGGCAATCTCAGGTGGAAAAATAAGCCGTTGACCAACATCTGCCAGCATTTTCCAGTCTCTAGCAGCTTCCAGTTGTCCTGGGCGAGGATTGGTTTTAACACCTTTTCTTAGTGGTTGCTCTCCTGGGTGGAGGAATGTTGTCTTTTGTGTGTAATGTTTTGATGGAACAGGTGGCAACTTATTGGTCATGTTACGCTTGTCTTCCAATGCTAAGGCCAAACATCGCAGCACCTGGTCATGGCGCCAAGTAAACCGTCCTTGGTTGCATATCTGTATTCCCAGTCATGTGAAATCCATAGATAAGGGCCTAATGAATTTATTTCAATTGACTGATTTCCTTATATGAACTGTAACTCAGTAAAATCTTTGAAATTGTTGCATGTTGCGTTTATATTTTTGTTCAGTATATATATATATATATATATATATATATATATATATATATATATATATATATATATATGTGTGTGTGTGTGTAAGTATACAGTATATATACCCTATACACACACACACACACACACATACCTGTACACATACACACTACTCGTAATGTATCTTGAAGATCTTGTAACAGACCCCAGCAAATAAACAGTTATTTTAAGAAAAGAAAGGCATAATCACGATTCATAGTGACAGGCCTAATAGGAATGGATAATAAGTATTTGGATAAATATTCAATATTGTTGCCTGCTGTTACAAAATGGTTATTTTAGTCTGTCACAAAATATACAAAGTGATGTATGCAGGCAATGAAAAAAAAAGGAAGGAGTTCAGTATCTAAATAACAATTTGAATATATTATTATTATTTAGCTACTACCTCTCAGAAATTCATTAATACAGTCTTGTAGCCATAAAGCATTCCTCTTCAGTAATGCTAATAACAGTAATGTTAGGTGTGGATAGGGACCAGCTTCCAACTACTCTTTAAGTGACAAGTTGAATCAAGATTTGAATAGTTGTAGAACTGTAGGTACCGGAGGGAATGTCAGACTATGCAAATTAGCAAATATTACATTTGAAAAGGCAATTCTCAACAGGCTCAACTGGAAGCATTTCACCTGTCCCCATTAATGACACATAGCTCATTATAAGTGGTATGCAATTTCTGGTTTATTGTACATGACAAGGACACTTTTGAAAAAAAAAAATCATAATTATTTGAGGTTCAAACAACTTTTTCTCGGGTTCTCATGAAAGCCAGAATTGAAAAAAAGAAATCAACCGAGAAGCACTTAGAGAATAGCAGGAGCAGCTCTGGGCCACATTAAATGCTTTTCTCACACTTGAACATTGAAATCAATGTGTTTTAACTGAAAATATCTATTTAATTCAGCATGCTTCTATCCTTTTTTTTCTTGGGGCCTTCATGGCCAAATCCATCGTTCATTGAACCAATGCTTTTAAATTGCATTGTTTGACCCGTTTATGTTATTTTAGTTATAGTGTGTGTTGTTATATTTAGTGCATGTTCCTGCCAAAGGCTGAATATCACACAATAAACAACCCTTTACTTACAATAAGTGACATAATTCAGATATAATTATGCATGAACTATAAATATAATTCATTACAAAATTAGCATCCTTAGTTCAAGAATCACCCATTTTAATTTTTTTTGAAATGCCAAACCTTATCCCGATTCAGTACCATCAGCCAGTCAGCTTCCAGCTCTAGCTGGTTTCTATTAGACAGTTGATAACCGCTGCTACATCATGGCATCAACTGTGAATCAAATTTAAAACCAATCTATGCAAGTACCGGCTTTTTCATTTTGAGACTGACAGTTCAGTAATATAGCTCCATTCAGTATCTGACGGATCATTACAAGTTCAAGGTAAATCTAGGTTAAAGTGTTGTTTTAAAGACAATAATGAGAAAATGTGTTTTCTAATAGCAATCGTGCCATCTCGATGAAGGTTCTACAGTGTGGTAGCTGACCTTGACTTTCATTAGCGCCCTCCCCTTTCAGCTTGGTATGCATAACTCCCCTCATGGTTAACTACCACATGGTAGAGCCTTCATCGACTGACACTATCGCTAATTGATTCAATCACATTAATATGAACTTATAATGAAGAATCGCCAGTCACTATTGTAAATAAATAAATAAATACAGTATTTCTCGATTTAACTGAATATTAGCAACAGTACAGAACAAATTAAATACTAACCTAGTATTGCAACGACAATGTCATCCTTCAGGATTTCAATTGAGCCTCGAGACAGGAAATAGAGTGCAGTCAGAACATCTCCACCATGGACCAGCGTGTCGCCAGGGGGTGAATGGGTTGTTTTAAACTTCATGGCCAAAGCCCTCAAACAGCCTTTGGTGGCACCTCTAAAAGCCTTGCAGTTCTGAAGCAAATTCTGATTGAGGTGAAGGCAAATATCGGCCTGCAGACACTCCGGAAATCCCTTTAAGACCTAACAAGAAAGGATTTTATAAATAGGGTTGTTTGTAATTTATATTTAATTTGTTTCAGAAAGAAAAAAAAAACATACATGTAAGGTAGACATACAGATAACATACGATAAATACTACCATACACTTTCAATCATTTGAATAATGTAATTATTATATTTGCTGATAGAGTCTTAATGTATTTATTTATTTATGACATTGTTTTTGTAATTGTTTGCCATTTATGTTGTACCTTCCTTGGCGTTCCTTACTAATTAACAACACACCAGAATAAATTGGGAATCATAAAATAAAACACTGCCTTGATGTAAAACAAAATGCTAAGACAGTACATGCTATGATATAACAAATAGTTAATTACTGCAAAAACAGAAACCCCAGCTATGACAACACACTCCATTTAACTCCAATTAACAAAGACATTGACTGTTTCATGGGGATGTTTATACTTAATATATATATATATATATATATATATATATATATATATATATATATATATATATATATATATATATATATATATATTAAAAGACAAAAATACTTTTTTATGTGTCGTGGAAACTGAAATATTAACTCACAATATTATTTCATGTATGTATGTATGTATGTATGTATGTATGTATGTATGTATGTATGTATGTATGTATTGATTTACTTTTTTAATCAAAACTCTTTCCTTACCAACCAAAGCCTAATCTATATTGGGTAAGAAGCAGTTTATTTCAGCAAGCCAAAGGGGTGTGCTTTTTGAGCGTCATGGTTTAACTGAACTTGACATATACACTTTCTTGATTAAAAGCAAAAGTGACAAATTTCACTGATGCAGCCAAAGCATTTGACAGAGGTTTCCAAAAACATATCCATCTTACAGTTTATAGCAATTGAACAACATAACGCAAAGTGGGCACTAGCACCTAGAAACTATGTCTATTATAAGCAATGGTAGCTGTACAGCTGGTCTCTAATACATCTATCCCTATCAGATTTACCAAGGCGGAGGCTGTACGTGAACCTACGACTAGCCAAGTGAGTGCCTTAACTACTATGCAAAAGAGTCAGGATCTTTTGCGGGTTTGAAGAGTTTTTTTAAACTCATCTCATCAGTAGGGTGCAGAATCCATAACTGCAGTGCACCACACAGCACTGCCCTTTAAACAGGATCAGCACTCACAGTAATGCATTTCTCTTTGCTTTATATAAAGTACAGTGAATTTTGTGTTTGTAAATTGTGTTTGTTGAGAGAATGTCTGGAATGATAAGTTAAGTGATTCACAAGGTAGGTACTGTACAGTGCTCAGTATCTGGAATGTAAAGTGAATAAACTATTATTATGATTATGATTATGATTATGATTATGATTATGATTATGATTAATTCATACACATTGCAGACACTTTCTATACCCCCCTCCCCAATTTACAGCATTATAAGGTGTGCAGTGGTTTCAAGTATCACTTAACTTATATTAATATACAGTTGATTAAACCCTTTGCTAGCTCAAGTACTTTATAAAACTTACCTTCTGGGGATCAGAGTAATCTTGAAGTGAACTATCACTCCTTTTTAAAATAAAAATGGTTTAGCTCATTTTAATGATACTGTAGGAAAGTGGTAGAGTAAGGAAAATACCAGCCATCTAGGGTCCTAGTTTTACTGTCATAAACTATGAAAACTATTTACATTTTCAAAGTGTTCTTTTCATTATTTTAAGGGTGTTTATTTACTCTATACAAGATAATGGTGATTTGACTAATGTGATCTTTAATTGGAATACAATACATCACAAGTATGAACATAACTTATATTGTAAAGTATAGGGTTATAAATGAACAGAAGTCATTTTATGAATACATGTACATATAATGCATAACACATAACACATAACATATGCATCTTTTTGATAAGAAAAGAAAAACCTGTTAATGTTTCAAAATATTCCTGTATATATTAGTTTGTTTAATACAAAGTGATTTTTAAACATTAAAAAAAAAAAAAAAACATTAACAGGTTGATTTCTTAAAAAAATAAATTTAAAAAAATCATATACAGAAGCAACAGCTTAAAAATGAATCTCAATGTTTCCGTGAATTTGTGAAGCAGAAAGGTTTGGCAACATTTGGCAAGGGCAGTAGTCGGTTATAAAGTGTCACAACTGAAAAGCTATTTCAAGCTCCCGAATAAAGAGTATCACTAAGATTTTAGCATAAGTAATTATGTTTTAGATATGATATGAAAATAATGGTAGCATGTTTCAATAGACAGATTTCATGCGTAAGCAAGCGTTCAAAACTACATGCAACTTTTTGACATATGCACATGATTTGAATTCCACTGAGCTGTATTAATAAGTTTCAGGTGTGCGCAAGATTCAAGTTTAAGAATTACTGTAGCACAACAGCTTGTACACTATTAATGCTACTTTTTAAAGAATACAAATATAATTTTTCAAGTCATATGCATAGGAACTCATTTATTATGCAGTAACAAATAATATGCATTGTGGGATAAAATAGGCAACTATTCTACCATGAAAAATGTCAATTTCAAGCACTGTACAAGCTTCTTAGGTATACATGCTGTCTATATACCCCACATATCTTTATACTGTAGTTAAAATACATGTACCATAGTTACAAGAGCCTACTAAATCCCACAAATAATGAATTATTTTACAAATGTATCATACAGATCTGTATACAAATACCTCCTGCTCTTACCAGAGGGTGTAGTTATCCAATTAAATAAGTTGTGAAGCAGGCATGAAAAAGACAAGTCTTCGATAAGCATAGTGAATGTGGAATACAGATTTGAGATAGGCATAAATCTTTTCACAATTCAATGATTATTATCTTCATTGAATATGTTATTCACAAACATTCAATTACTATTATCAGCGTTATACAGGAATTACAGTACAAGTATTCTCAATTGATGACTTGATTTCATAAAAGAAATATATTCTGATCATTACATTCAGCAACAGAGAATATAACACAAATGCAGGTATGTTACTGTCATTACTGGTACTGCATCGTTACCAGAATTACTTTGATTATTTTTCTTGTATTGTTTTACTCAGATACTGGTATAATATTATACATACCATGTTCATGTCAATGCCATTGGTGTAGGTCCAAGCATGCTGGAAGTATTCTTCAAGTCGCTGACGCAGGGGATTAGGAATCTGGTGGAATCTGATAAATTCTTTTACCCGAAGCATCTGCATGTGGTACCTTGCTGTTCCCGAATACAGACGCTGGATAATTGCAGAGACATTCCCAAAGATACTGGCATACATTAGTGCTGAGGAAATAAGTATTGCACCAATTAAACACATGCATCTTACAGATCCTCGTTTTATCACTTTCTACCATCTGTTTGAGGTTATGTTTTTTATAGTCCTTAACTAGAAGTGTATACATTCAAATACAAAGTTATACTCTTAATAATAAATAAATACATATGAATAAAATTAGCAACAGTCGAGTACTGAAATAAAGAGTTACATTTTACATAAGGCGTGGTTCCTGCGTAGGCAGTTAATTAGCTTTAAAATGCATACAGCATGCTGTATTAGTGTATGCATACTGTCTACTGCATTCTGTATGTGTTTACTCTATACTGAATTTCTGCACTTGTAAAAACACACCACTCCAAAGCAATTGTAAAATGAGTTTGGACTCACAGCCAATCAGCATGACACATATGGAGAAGATTTTTTCTGAGTTGGTATTTGGAGACACATTGCCGAATCCAACACTTGTCAGACTGCTGAAGGTAAAGTAAAGTGCCGTCACATATTTATCCTTAATAGAGGGTCCTGAACTGGCATCACTGTAATTGTATCGCTTCCCAATCTGCTGCCCCAACGAATCTAGCCAGCCGATTTTATGGATCAGGTACGGTCTTTCCACATTCCCAATGGCATACCAAATGCAAGCAAGCCAGTGTGCAATCAAAGCAAAAATGCACATTAGCAGCATCAGTACAGCAGCCCCATATTCAGAGTATCGGTCCAGCTTACGAGCGACTCTCACCAATCGTAACAGTCTAGCTGTCTTCAACAGTCCAATCAAAGTGGTTGTCTGAGGAGAAGAAATATAATGAGATCATTACTGTTGCTGTATAATGCACTGGGAAGTCAAGCAGAATCCTCATAATAACTAATAACTGATTATTATTTTGAGACTCCCAGACAGGTACAGGGAATGTGAACATCAATTAGATAATGTTAGGTCTGTTTTAAAAAAAAAAGTAAAATATGTGGAAAAAAACCCAAGATTAGATACTATTAAATTAGACAGCAATGCAAAAATAGACCAGGAAGAGCTTGCTTTTAGTAATGATTTAGCACTACTGGTTTTAATTTTAATATACAGGTAATAATGACATTTTTTTTCCATTATAGAACAGCAGTTCTTCCAGATTTCAAGCGATCAATATTAACATCAACTGTCACACAGCAGACTAATGGTTTAGTTCGAGCTCTATGGGGAAAGTGTTTTGGTTGCTCTTAAAGGATAATTGGCAAACGTTTGTATCTGTTTACTTTATAGATTAACCATTTCCAGATAGTAGGAGCTATTTATCTGTCCCAGCATGCGGTATTGCATTCATATTCTTGCCCTTTCCGCACACAGCTGGCATCCGAGCAGGATGCATGAACACAAAGCCAGGAGCACAACTGTTTCCCTTTGGCAAGAGTGGATTCTTTCACAGCTGGCAGCAGGGAGCTTGATAACCTCAGGTTCTTCACCAGGCACAGAAACTAAGACCTTTAGAGTAGCATCAATAAGGTACCAATGTGGTCTAAAGTGTAGGAAAGTTAGCATTTAACATTGATGGCTTAGTCCAAGTAAAGGTCTTACAAAACAAAGACACTGCATTATTTTGTGTTTGTTGTAATATACTTTATATTTGTTTTCATCATTTTCTTCCTAAAGCTACAGTATATAATACAAGGATACAAAATAGAAACACCTGCCTTTAAACTGTTAATAAACTGCAGAGGTATCACAGGTTGCCAGTTCGGCAATGATTTTGGCATGCCTGGTATTTGAGCTATTCTATTGATGGATTTGTAACCATTTCTAAAAAGAGATCCTGCAGGGATGTTGGGACTGGAAAACTTAATCAAAGTCTGTTTTCCCAAATGGGCTGTAGTCATCATTTTTGATGACTGTTCCTCATGAAACATCAGTCATTTATGCAGTCTTAGTTATGGAAGCACGTGACAGCTGAACCTACCATCAGCCTTCCTCTATCCAAGTCTGTCAGAACTCATTATTTCTATTATGGCTAATGTGTCTCAAAAACAGTACTTAATGCTTCCTATTCAAAATCACTCAAAACTCTATATATTATTAATTCAAAACTAATGTGAATTCTCGACTAAGCAAAATTGTCTTACAGTGTTATAATGAGTCTCACACCATAAGAAATAAGACAGGATATTCATCATAAAATAAGACTGCAACATTAGCAATTCCAGTTGAGTATATTTTCCCATGACTATAGTATGCATTTGCCATTCAGCATTTACAAGGCTATGCCACACTTCTCTGTGATTTACTGTAAAAACCTTTGTATAAGTCTATTTTCTAGGTATTTTTTTAGGGGGTCCTAAAAGGGGGGAGCGACTTATACACTGGTGTGACCTATAGGCTTTTTCCTGAAATTGTTCAAAAAGGGGGGGTGACTTATACACCTGTGTGACTTACACACCGTTTTTTACGGTACCTTGCATGATTTTTAGCAGAGTTAACGATGCTTTTAATATGCTTTACTCCACTGCTATGTGTTGTGGTATGCTGCAGTGAACTTCTATAGCGAGTGGATTAAAATAATAGTGTTGTTTTACGACCAATGTATATTTTCTGATGCCAACTTCCAGACACAATGTTTTACATTTTACAAAACATCATCTGTTGATAAACAAAGTCTATTTATGATATTGTTACCTTTATGATATTGGCACCATACATTCTGACAGGTGCTATATATTTTTAGAAGCTTGATTAAAAAATATCTATTTGGTTTATAATTGATTTGATGCTGTGTGACATTATTATTTTTAACAACTACCTAACAACTAATTCTAGTACCCATATGTATATGTTCAAACCAACACACAAGCCTATACCATTACTCAATTAAAAATAATATCTAGGCTGAGTAAACAGCAACAAGATATCAGTCAAATTACAATGGCAGTCAAAACCCTGTAATTCTGTCTAAGGCCTAATCACCAGGTGCTGATATTCTTACTTGCTGCAAGGGGGACAAATACAATAAAATACAAATGACTCTTATATAGCGCTCTTAATGCTAGGACACACACGTTGGCTTCACAATAAAATCTAAAAGTAACCAAATGAGCTTGTGGTTATAATCAGACCCAACCATGAAAGAAAACAAATCACACTCAAACACTCAACTGTGAACCAAAATTGATTATTCAAATAACAAATTCACTGGACTCCTAATGGCTTACCTCGTCCGACCCAGATCCAAAAATGAGCAGGTCAAAGGGTACTGCAGCGACCATGTCAATTAGGAACCAGCCCTTGAAGTAGTGAATAGCTATTTTTGCTGGATCACTCACCACCTCTTCATTTACGTTAACATACGTTGTTCGGAAGTTGATGAGAATATCAATGATAAACATAATATCCACCATCAAGTCTACAACATTCAAGGGACTGCAGGAATAGCCACACTCTCGTCTCTTTTGCTCCTCTCGGTCATTTAAAAGAAAGGCTGCAGAGTATGGTGTGAATATGGCAGTGTATATTACTAACAGCAAAATCAGCCAGTCCCAGACTGCCTTAAAGGGACTATAGTGAAGTATAGTGAACTTGTTGATACGTGGTGTCTGAAGTTTGTACTCCGGTAAAACATCAGCTCCCAAAGAAAGGACCTAAAACCAGAAACACAAAGAACTGTTACAAGAACGATCAACTGGATTTAATGTGACTCAAATTCTGTGGATGTACATCTATATATAAGCCCACGCAAAATAATGAAAAAAAATTTGAACATGTTATTTTCAAATTGTGAAATAAAAATACAGTTTGTTATAACATCTCCTTCTTTCAAAACCTGTGAGACCTACACAGTGATTGGAAGTGCATGACAGGTACAATTTATGAAATTACTTCATTAGCTATGATTGTGATTAGTCATAAACTTCAAATGAAATTAAGAAGACGTTCCTGTATGCTTGTCACTTTGTGGCTTATAATAATAATAATAATAATAATAATAATAATAATAATAATAATAATAATAATAATATATTTATTTTCATATAGTGCTTCATAGTGGACCACCATCACAAAGCGCTTCACAGAGGTAGGCTGTGAAATGTGCATTATATGCAGAGTCACTTACAATAGGACATTGATTTAACATCTTATCCGACAAGTTTATTTGAATTAAATCAACAAACCACCCATAAAACCACTGTAAACTTCTATAAACTATGTAAACATTATTACTATGTATATGAACTAAAGGGTAGAGAAATATTTACCATTATTTATACACCTGCTATTTTTAGACCCCCTTGGATACATTATTTTCTTTAAAGAAAAGATTGAGATATTTCATAAATCAGTTTTAAAATTCTGTTAAACATAAATCAAATGCAGTCCAACACATCCTTTTAGTATCTGCAGATATTCAGCTTCAGTAACTGCAGAATCAGGACATCCTAACAACACCTGAAGTTTGATAATATTGGATTGCGGCAAGGCACCAGTGTCTCTCCATAACACAGCAATAATAGAATTGTTAACTTTCTACCTTCCTAACCATTCTTTTTAAAGTTAGAAAAGCTATCTGAACTCAAAAAAGTTGTATTTCCTGTTTTCAGTCCCACCCCGCTTGCTTGACGTTTGTGTGGGGTAACCATGCTTCCCTTTCGCTTTATACAGCTTTACCTAAAACTGGAAACGATTCAGGGTTTTAAGAACCCAAATCATGGCTGCTACATATAGCTCCTACAGAAATCTGGTCAGCATTTTTATTTTTCAGTTCAGATTGCTCTGATAATATCAAACTACCATAAGGTAGTAAGAAGATACATGACGCAGGCATGGTCATCTAATGCCCAATGCAGTCGAGGTACTGCAGTTCAAATACTATTTGGTCTAAAAATATATGAAGAAAGTGACCGCTTTCAGGAAATGTTGGGGTCAGGGCTGAAAACATCTGTACTGTATTAATTGCATTATGTTTCAGTAAAGGATGTTTTTATAGCCACAATAGCAAACACATGTTGTTGCCTCTCAGATAAAGGCCTACATGTCATGCACACGTAACATCTATTTTTCCTTTGGATTTAATGAATATATATATATATATATATATATATATATATATATATATATATATATATATATATATGAAGTCACAGAAGCACTTAATTTTAAGTTCCATGAATAACAGTAATAGTAATACTTCTAATTTACTATAGGAAGTAACATTCATTCATGATGCCACTCTGATTCATATAACACCAAACCTAATTCATCAAATAATGTACATGGATGGCATGAAGTGGAAATATTGATGTTGATGTGGATCATTTATTTGTATATGAAATCATGTGTTAGTTCAATTGGGAAAATATTTCAGCTACATTAAAACCTACAATACATGGAATAATTGGCATGGACCATAATTTATTTCTATACATTTTTTGCATGCACTAACTTATGTTTTTTATGCAAAACAACTGTGGAATATGCAAATAGTATTTCTGACGGTTGCTATGTTTTGTTGCTGTATTGTGATCAGCTACAGTAGCACTTTGTACTGCAGTTTGCATTAGCAGTGTGGCACAAGATAACACTGTATCTGAACAAACACTAATGGCTCCAGCCGTTGATTAATTCCTTTTTTTGGAAAGAAGAACACTCCATTTTAACGTTAAAAAAACTAAACAAGATAGTGCTTAAGAGACAATGAATATTCTAAAAATAGTAGTTAGTAAAAGACTTGAGTAAACACTATGCCCTTTTCATTTTCAGTTGAAGCCTGTTTATTTTATATCCTCAAATAACATAACGGAACTCAATAATAGTCAAAAGTATTTTAGAGGACTTGCAACTGCTTTGTATCTGTCTATATCATTCTTAATTTCAGAGGATATATGTGTTACTTTGTGGGACACTGCTAAGACTGCATGTTAATGTGGGCGGTTTATGCCATAGTTCATGATCACTTGTACATTTAGGAGGCTAGCATATGTTGGCAGCTACAGTGCTTGCAGATCAAAAGTAACCTATGCATTAAAGTTCAACTTATGCATCGTATAACCTTCATCTCAGCAAGTCAGGCATCTGTTTCTGAAGCAGCAAGATAGTCTCTGTGGATAAAGCTTGTCAAGCCAAACACCACCTGTCATCACACAGGTGTTTCCAAATGAATTATTCCGCCACCTCAAACCTACTACAAAGACAACATGAGCTGGCTTACAGTATGCAGTTCTATCTATGTCAATAAATATTAAAAGAAACAACTTTTTTTCTGGATTTCTGCTAAGGACTTCATACTCGGAGGAACTGTAATTGAATCTGTGTTTACTATTGTAATGGTTAAATTCCAAGGATTAGGAGTTACCCCTTTATTGCTAACACTTTCCATTAAGTGTGTCAGGCATATACACGGAATGGAGAATTGGATTATCACAGCTGCCTCAAGTCTTGTTTGAAGAATAGCTTGGAATAAGAGATTTTCAATGGTATGTTGGCAACATAGCACAAGAAGCCCTACTTAAAAGGTCCTCAGATGATAAGGTTTATCTTGTCCTTTGATAAAGGTTTGCTGGTTATCAGGAGCATAGGATTATACTAAAAGAGATATAAGAAAATTATGTGAAAAGCCATTGTGCATTTCTACATTCATTCGTGTGTCGTATAGAATTATAAGGCAACTATAGAACCGCTCATTTATAAAGCACTAAGATAATTATCCCATTGGGAGTAGGTCCATAAATATAAGGTCAAAACTGAGGTGGTTATGACAAGAATGAAGGCTTTGACAGAGGTGTATTCAATATTTATTTGTTTTAAATCTGAATGTTAAAATGTCATGATAAATTCACTCCCGAGTGGCGCATCCAGTAAAAGCACTTGCTAGAGTGCAGGATGCGCTCTATAGCCTGGACGTCGCGAGTTCGAGTCCAGGCTATTCCACAGCCGACCGTGGACGGGAGCTTGACCGAGTGTCGCCCGTGGGGAGGGAGGGTTAGGTCGGCCAGGGTGTCCTCGGCTCACCGCGCACCAGCGACCCCTGTAGTCTGGCTGGGCGCCTGCGGGCTTGCCTGTAAGCTGCCCAGAGCTGCGTTGTCCTCCGACACTGTAGCTCTCAGGCGGCTGCACGGTGAGTTCGCAGTGTGTAAAGAAGCGGGCGGCTGACGGCACACGCTTCGGAGGACAGCGTGTGTTCATCTTTGCCCCTCCCGAGTCAGCGCAGGGGTGGTAGCGGTGACCTGAGCATAATAAAAATAATTGGGCATTTCAAATTGGGGAGAAAATAATAAAAAACTAATTGGCAACGACTAAATTAAAAAAAATGTATGATAAATTTTAAGGGTTATTATCGGCATTCACATTTTTTAGCGTGATGTATTTAAAGCCTTGTGAGTTCAACATTATCAGTGATATGCTTCATTGTACTTTCATTATGAGGAAAGCTGATTTAGAAAATTCTTGATAATTCCTTGGCTTCAAACATTTCTAAATATTGAATAGCTATCAACACGCAACTAGAGTTAAAAACAGGAGACATGTATTCCCATGCAATTGCATAATTGGATGATGGGCTAGCTAGACTACATTCTTTACGCATCTCCTTACAGTTAAATTATTAAGATACACAACCAGTTCTCACAAGTATTATTCCTCTCACACATTTGAAGGTACTGTCCATACTGTACTTTGGCTTTGATGAAAAATTATTGTCCATAATTATGAGGCTGGAAAGAGGCTAGATAATGGTTTACAAATCTAACAAGTGTGACTGCAACGTCTTCCATTACAATGCATCAGCTCTGATTCGATTATAAAATTATGTAATGACTCACCCCCCACCCCAATATCCACCTTCCTGTTATATATCAACAGTGGCATATTTGATTAGAGTATCAAATGCACTAAAAGGGAAAGTTCTTAGTCCTGATTATACATTTTGAATTAAAAATAAATAAAAGAGATTATAGAATGTATCTGAAATAAATATGTGAGCAGTTGTAAGAGGAATTAGTTTCATGGTATTTAAAAAATTCCATTTTATTTATAAATCCTATAATCTAGTTTTAAGTAAATAATGCTATACAAACAGAATATACCAATTTTAGCGATTGATACAGTACTGTGTTTAGCTCTTAATGTTCTTATTCTAGAAAGCTCATTAAAATAATACATTGTGAATACTGTTTCCTTGACTGTCATAATTTGTTAAAAAACCTTAATTGGTTGTCATCTCTCACAGTTAACAAGCTGCATTACTGTCCAGTTCTTGTAATAGCCCTCTATGGGTATAGTTTTCACTTAGCTATGATAAGTTATTCCAGCATGGTAGGTTTTTTTTTTCCAGTATACTATACCAGCTGTATATGAGACATTAGTCTCACTGTAATTTTTTTTTAAATCTCAATCCTATTTTTTTTTTTTACCTTTTCTATATACTTCAAGGAGTAAAAAAGTAAATGGTCTTTCCCTCACATTCTGCACAAATTTCAAGTCATGTTTTAGTATTGGTAGGAATGGTCTCTAATCAGTGCAGAATAATTAAACCCTAGCAGATATGTCACATTAAATAACATATCTTATGTATTATATTTATATAATAAATGCATGTACTGTTTGCAATACTGTATTTATTCCCCACATTGAGCTTTGATAATTAATCTTTTTACCAGACAATGACCTTCTCCTTTGTGAAAAAAAGAAGATACAAAAAACAAATATAGATTTCTTGCAAATGTTATTCAAATAAAAATCCAATAAAATACAGACAGGTGGCTTTGCAATTTGCATCTGTGCTCACATTGTTCCATTTGCATTTTGTATTTAGCATGTCAGAGTTCCTGCAATATGGCAATAAAGAAATGTGGTTGCTTTAAATGTGAAGCCAATATAAACCAATTAAAAACACTGGTTTCATTAGTGGAGAGTGTTGATACTTTAATGTTGGCTATTTATGTTTCTGACCTTTTGAAGAGTCAAAACTGTTTCTTTACGATGAAGTCTGATGAAGCTAATGTTATTTGAACCCAATCATGTCAGAGTTAGAGATGCATTACTGTGCTTGAGGACATCGCAGTCCTATGTTGTCACTACCTGGCTCGCTCAAGAAATTACAAGGAACATTACACCTAGGTGCCTGTATGGGCAGAGGATGGACATATGATGTCATGTTTGACGTCTCCATTGGAAATAATGAATGTTCCAAGAGACAAAGTATTCTAGCCATGATTGTGCCGAAATCTGGCAATTTGCTTCTCCGACAAGTGTTCATCTTCCATTTCTCCTGGTTAATTAGAAAATTATTATCAACCCAAAGGTTATCCATTTTATACTTTTTGTACATGACTTTGAATACAATGGGACACAAGTATATAGACTAAAAGTTCACCCTAGTTGTACATGTTTAGTTTAAATAAAAGTAATGGATGACAGAACGTACCACAGGAACAAACACTTTTAATTAGCTTTCCATGTTAACAAAAGACCCTATCTCCCAAAAATTAGCTAGATGGTAGAAATGTAAAAAAAAAAAAAAAAAAAACATAAACGGACTACAATGCAATCCTCACGAGACAACCTAGGGAAAGTCTATTTAAGGTTTATCAATTAGCATGCAAGGATTTGCAATATTTACATCATGAGATGACATTTTGTAAATTTGATGTGCCAGCAACAGTCTTCTTTCAAACTACTGTCACATTAATGAAAATGTTTCTGTAGTTTCCAGTAGAAGAATACTTTTTTCATTAAGTTCTGCGAATAAGGCTTCAGATTGAATCACAACTAAAAGTCTTACCGGTCTTCCAAAATATTACTGGATGTCATTACATATAACATCAGACTGGGGTAACGACACCATTATGATTCCTTTAAGGGACCACTGGAAATGTTTAACAAATGTCTTATATATGTCTTACCTGAGTAACTTTTTCTGTAACATTGTGTGTTCGGTCTTTAACCTTTGGTGCGATGATGGTTTGCTCAGAAGACGGAGGAGGAGAAGTCTTCTTTTCATTTTTAATATCAGAAAAGTTCAACGTAATTTGAGGGATTCTGTTGATTGTGCTGTATTTGGTGAGGTTTGAATCTGATGTGGAACCCAGCAGACTTGATTTGATATGGTTGAATGGACCTGAAATGAAAAACACATACAAATCATAGCGACTCTAAATGAAATGTTATTCTGCATTTGTTTTTTTCTTAAGACCATTTAAGTGAGGGTATCTATTAGGAATATCTATTCCTTTGCTTTTTGAGCAGTCCTTTCTTTTTGGGATTAGAAAGCTGGAAATGAAATAACTTAACCAGCGAAGAAAAAGGGACTGTATAGCAGTCTTTTGTTATGTATAGATGTAGCTAATTCTAACTTCTTTTGTGATAAATACCCCTGTGGATTTCCATATTTAGTCTGTTACAACACATACAAATGTTTAAATCAAAAGTGAAAAAAAGAAAACACAGCTAGAAATCATATTTTATTTGAATTCAGTATTAATTAAGTCTTGTATATTGATACTCACCTATAATATGTTTTGCAAGGTATAATAATATATAAAAAAAATGTATTAAAAAACCCTGCAGCAATAATCCCTAATTTGTTGTTTAACTAAAATATAAACATGTTGTTATTCTGGGTTTGATTTTGCTTTATGAATACTAGTGTTTTTTTTTTTTTTTATTGTTTTTATTATTTTCTCCCAATTTGGAATGGCCAATTATTATTTTGAAGCTCAGCTCACCGCTACCACCCCTGTGCTGACTCGGGAGGGCGAAGACGAACACACGCTGTCCTCCGAAGCGTGTGCCATCAGCCGACCGCTTGTTTTCACACTGCGCACTCACCATGCAGCCACCCAAGAGCTACAGCGTCGGAGGATAATGCAGCTCTTGGGCAGCTTACAGGCAAGCCCGCAGACTACAGGGGTCGCTGGTGCACGGTGAGCCGAGGACACCCTGGCCGACCTAACCCTCCCTCCCCCCGGGTGACGCTCGGCCAACTGTGTGCCGCCCCCTGGGAGTTCCTGTCCACGGTCGGCTGTGGAATAGCCTGGACTCGAACTCGCGACGTCCAGACTATAGGGCACATCCTGCACTCCATGCAGAGCACCTTTACTGGATGCGCCACTCGGGAGCCTGAATAATAGTGTTTTATAATGGACTTCACAGCAAAAATAAATAAATAGATACATTTAAAAATATGGTTCAAATCAATTGCATGCTAAGTTTGAAAACATATAGAAAAAATTCAAACCATACCCCCTGCCATCCAGGAACGGGAAACTATTTTTTTCAGGAGACAGAAAGGGGAAAGCGTAAAGAGAAAGTGATCAAGAGTTTATATTTGAAGGTACATATAATATCAATCAGAAGCTTAGTCGGTAGGTGTAGGAATAGTTGGATCTTGATGATTTGAGATTTATTAAGTTAGGTTAAATCTTTCCTTATGAAACAAAATCATGGTCAACATTTTTTTTTCTGATTAAATACTGATTTTTAAATAATTTTGTTTTGAATTATTTATGAATAGATTATTTGGGGGCAGCTCTCCACTTTCTATTTGCTTTCTTGTCAGAAATCAAATCTCCCAAAAGCAGGCTGGTTTTATCATGCAGCTTGAATACAGTTCATATGGTTAGCACAGAACAATGACAGCTGCAAGCTTACAGTCATTCATCTGCCATCCCAATTTAACTTCAACAGGAAAGCTGTAGATGACTACAAAAGCTTTGTTTTTTTGTGTTACTTAAATTGTTTTCACACGTGTTTTAGACAAGCTCTCTGTTCAGAATATTAAATGGACAGCTCGTCAAAAACAGCTGTGATAAATTATCTTTACTACACAAACTACACCTTTTGCTGAAATCTACATTTTCCTATGTTAGTATTTCCTTACTAAAATTCATGCAACAAGTAATTTAGTATTTCAAATGATCACATGGATTTTGTACCATGAATTGTGTTACCTTTGATATTGCGACCATTGTCTGAAAGCAGCATAGAAGTTTTGAAAAGAAGAAAGAAAAAAAATAAGAACTACAACAGGCTTCATAATGAAAACAAGAACATATTAAACAATAAAAAAATAAAAATAAATACAAAAAACGTTTCAGAAGGAAATAAATATATAGTTGTTGCTGACCACTGGAGCACTATTTCATTTCCCTTTGTAAAAGAAAGTAGCATAGAAATTACTTTGTTTTACAAAATGTTTGTATGTTTTTAACATTTCCCTCACTATTTTAAAGCAGATTTGGAAGAAAATTGATAATAACTCAACATTATAGCAATATAACCCCAAATCAAACGACATCAAATATTAAAGGTAATATAAGAAAAACAATCAATTTACATTTGGAGCTACTTATCTTATTGTAGAATTGCAGCATTGTAGGTTTTATTTTGTTTGATCTAATTGTAAAAAGCGAATGTTTTTCCTTACTTTTCTAATGATATTGCTTTTAGCTCCTGGTAAAGGTGGAGTTCTCCTGTACTGAACAGTATGGTCATTGACATATTATTGATGTCATTAGTGTATATACAGGACTTGCAAAATAATTATTTTACTGGTTCTGAAGAATTGTAAAATGAGGTTCTTGTTCTCACTAGGCACTATAAACATTGAAAGGGTTTGGTACTCTGTCATCTAGCATTTAAAGACACTTCTTGCAAGACTTTCTAAGCTAGATGACATGTACTTGTACTGATGACTTCAATTACGATTATGTGATCAAAGATGATTTGCTTTGAAGCAGCTAATAACGCAAAGAACAATTTAATTTTTTTTTTTTTTTTACAAAAAAAGAACAGTAATATATTTACTATAAAAAACTAATATAAATAATAAACAAACAAACCCTTTTATACCAATGTGATTGTTGGTAGATTCTGACATTGTTATTTTTGTATTGCCAAATGCCAATGTACCAACCAATAATCCATTATACAATAAATGTGTTACTCATTCTAAAATAAAAGTGAATTCTAACTTTATACAATATAATGCATGCAATAGTTGCATTAATTAACATTGCCTTTCCCACCTTTTAATATCCCCACCTATAACCCTATTACATCATTGAATTACATCATTGAATTTGACCTCAGTGTGGGTCCTAGGTTGAAGATCACTCTTTAAAAAGATATGCATCAGCTCATGGATTTGTCATTCATGGTAATACCTTCACTTGCATGTCGGTCCCTGAAAACATTCTTTGAGTTGGTGCTAAACCCCTCAACATCATGGACTGATGACGCTCGTCTCATGCTGCAAATACTCTCCTTTGACCTGGCATGGGTCAGACATCTGCTCGATTGCAGCATATCAGGGTAGAGCCTGTCCCACTGGTGTTTGGGTGAAGAGTGATCAAGAGGTCCTGATTCATTAATCAGTCCAGGGCAGTGACTAGATCCAATCAGTGCTTTTGTGTCATCAGCATCTGAAGGGCTGCAACTCTCTTTTGCGGGTGATTTAAAGTGCTTCATGGCAACAAAGTCATCACTTTGTTTGGGAGAATCGACCAAAACAGCATCTGGGTCCTCCTGTGGAAGGGACTGCTTGCTTGTACCCAAGAGTCTCAAACCAGCCAGTCTTAATCTGAAGAATCTCCCCTTACCTGAAAACACATATAAAAAAGTTAGAAAAAACGCTTCCAGAAAGCTTCCTTTTGGTTTGCAAAACATACATTTCATAAACAGTAAATACAATCTTTAATCCAAAGCAGTATTGTATTCCTCTGTGAACATTTACATTCACTTTTGCACTTAGTGTTAAGGTTAGGGGTCTTCCATCTTCAATTGGAAAATACACCCTGCTACTGTAAATATTCTGTTTACTGTAATTGATAAACACCATGGTATTACAGAACACATTTTAAACTGTTAAACTGTAAAGGTTGTTATTTGTTAAACCTGATTAAAACTCTTACGCATTACTATAGGAATGTAATGTTTATATTACATGTACATGTATAATGTTCATGAAAAGTAGCCTATTATCTGCAAGAAATGCAACAAATTGTATATTGAGGAAACTAAAAGGCGTTTAGCAGACCGGTTTGTAGAACACTTAAGAAGCATTCGCATTAACACCACTGCATTTTCAGTAGCGCATCACTTTAACAGTGATGATCACACTGCTGAAGACAACACAGTCTGTGTGATCAATCAGTGCTATGGAACAAATGTTGCTCGGAAACAAAACGAACGTGTTTATCTTCAAACTAGGAACTTTGGAACCTCTGGCAATGAACATTCTATTCTAATAATTGGGAGGCTGTGTGGTCCAGTGGTTAAAGAAAAGGGCTTGTAACCAGGAGGTCCCTGGTTCAAATCCCATCTCAGCCACTGACTCACTGTGTGAACCTGAGCAAATCACTTAACCTCCTTGTGCTCCGTCTTTCAGGTGAGACTTAGTTGTAAGTGACTCTGCAGTTGATGCATAGTTCACACACCCTAGTCTCTGTAAGTCGCCTTGGATAAAGGCGTCTGCTAAATAAACTAATAATCATGACACCATCCACAGAATTTTTGTATAATTACAATTCTTGAACTTTTTGTGCAGATTTTCTTTCATATGCCTTCAATTTTGTACACTCCAGTATTATATATATGTATTTTAAATGTACATATATATATATATATATATATATATATATATATATATATATATATATATATATATATATATATATATATATATATTGTGAGATGGCAGGGAGGGGGTTAAAACCTCTCTGCCATCTCACAATATATATAATGTTGTTGGTTTATAAAACACAGCTACTACTTTATATTTATACATTCTGGCTATTGAAACTCTATTACGTTTGAGTCCTTTATTAATAATGAAGAATGTAAATGAATCCACCGCAGGAAATATAAAACAGCCTTCATTCAACAGGATCCATACAAATCCTCTATTGAGGGGTTTCTTTCCCATATCACATAAAACAAATGTCACAACAATCACTAGCCAACACGTGCATCACCGTTAAACACAGATTAAATACCACTGAAGTGTGTGTATACTTTAACTATCTACCGCTTTTTTAAATCAATCATTATGCATTACAAAGTGCCAAGCAAAGAGCGAGATGCAGCAAACGCTATTGTTAAATACATGATTAATACAAGAGAAGCACAAAATCCTTGGAACTGTTTTCCAATTTAGCTTCATCATTTTGAAATCAAATGCTATAAAACCTTTGATCATGCGCTCATCTGACAGGAGTGAGAATTGTTTTATACTGTACATTCTTTGTTGTTGCTCTAGTTATGGAGCAATTCAAATGAACAGCTGGGCCTGTGATAAGAGTAGAATTGTGGTAATCTTGTATTTCAATTGTATGATAACATTTACTATAACAGTTTAAATAGCTACAATGGTAGCCTGCATATCACAACACACATTTCATTTATAGCAAGTTTAGCTTTAATAGAGCAACTTTACCATACTGTATGTTAAATATAATTGGTCTCCTAAAGCTATATGCATTAGGTACACAACACTACTGTATATAGAGGCTCTTCATACCTGTGACTATGAATTTCACAACTGAACAGAACAAAATAAAATATATGCCATTGACTTGCTTTTCAAAATATATTTCTTAAGATTGTTAGGCCAAATACATTTTTCTTTTTCTTTTAAAAAGCAAGTCATAAGAAAATAAATAAAAAAAACTATAAGGACTGTTTTAAGGCATATTTTAAGGCAAGTTTTTTTAGAGAGCATTTATAAATATTACATTAAGCTAGACCCTCTTTAAAACAGCTGAAGTGTAACAGATTTTTTTCCAAAGATAATGCAATTTATATTTTAAAACTGCAGCCTACACTTTGAGAAAGTGTGTTAGCTGAGGTGTTACAACACATCTTCCAAACAAGGCCTGACACACAGTTCAGCAGCAAACTAAATGAAACCTAATAATATATAATGACAGAATGTTCTTGCTCTGGTTTTAGAATTGTAAACATCATTCATTAAGGGAGCTTAATGGGAATTCATTTAACAAGCAGTCATTTCTTCTGTATACTGTTATGCTTCCATTTCAAACAATTAAATCACAATTGATAATATAGGATAATTTGAGTTCCAGAATTCACAAATAGAAATTGGGTAAAAAACAAAAACAAAAACCTTGCAGTTCTCACATGGGGCTGGGGCCAACAGCCCCCTGTATATTCATTAAATGCTAATATTTTAAGAAAAACAGTTATCAATATTTGAGCAAATCAGTATTTAAATTACTTACATTGAAGTTTTTTAGTAATTGTCTTATTGAATTGTGGCGGAGTGTCCCGCCCCTATATATATATTTATTATTATTTGTATTTTTGTTTGCGGCGCAGGTCAAAGCGCAGCGTATTTGCTGTTGTTTTTATAATTTAAAAACCCAGTGAGGATGCGTGGCTGATCAGCTACTGATTATTTAACTAGCTGACAGTCACGCATCCTTACTAAACTCGTGCAGACTGTGGCCGAGGGGTAATAAGATAATTAACAGCTAGTTAACCCCTCGACCAGAATATAAGAACCTGCAGCTGTCCGTGCTCGGGGAAAGAGTGTACAGCGGAGAGTACGGGGAGAGGAGAGAGCAACTAAATTATAAAAAAAACAATAAATACGCGGCGCTTTGAACTGCGCCGCAAACAAAAATACAAATAATAATAAATATATATAGGGGCGGGACAATCCGCCACATGTATGTATTATACTGCTTTATGTGTGTCATTTTCTTTAAAACTGTTAAATATTTTTCTTTTTATAAAGTAAAAATTCTTTAAGTCACAGTTTTGCAGATGCACACCGATCCTTCTGCATCAATGGCCTAATATGACTGTGTTATATTGCATTACTGATTTTGAAGTCTTGTAGTAGTTCAGCTGCAAGAGTGTGTGCAAAGTTGAAAGAAACCTGCTAAATAATGTTACGTTAATATATTGAACTACCACTTTGTAGTTTTACATATACTTGGAACTAAAATTGAAATATGTCAATTTTAGTTCCAAGTATAGTATGTACTACTATTATGGCTTCCTGTAGACTTTTGAGATATAATTTTTTTTTGATTACATGATAATGTCTCAATCCTAAAATTCTAGGTGATGCAAAACGTTTGGCCATAGCTGTAGCTGACACTTTAAACCAAGGAAAACAAATCATTATGATCAGTTTAACAGAAAACTTCAACATAAGGGATTCAAATCTATATTATACGCTGAAGTATAAAAAATCATCCATGTCAAGGTCTGCTATCAGCAACAAAATGTAATAATTAAATTATCATGTTTATTCTCCATCAACCTCTCCTACCTTCAATGAACAAAAAAGATTATTGAATCAACCATTGACAGCCTTTCTATCTAGAATGATATAGAATGATGCACAAAATTGATCGCAGCTTTATTTTATGAAGCACAACATATTTTACAAACTGGACCAGAATACCTGAAAGAGGCCATTTTCAGGTAATTCTAGGCCAGTTGAAGCTACATGTTTACTTAGGAACTCGGCACAATATAACATTTCTAATAAGATTTCAGGTTTAAAGTTTGCGTCATGCTGGAATTAAATGATTATAGGTACTGATACACATATGCTTAACTGTATAAATCCACAGTAATAAAATGTAGCATCAGATGCTACAATCTTCTCTCCAGCTGCATCATGCTTGCTAATTCCTTATCAAGACCAGCTAGCATGAAACCAAACTACAGAACATCATAGCTGATTCAAGCCTAGCCAGTTCATAAACAGCAGGGCACAGAATTATAATCCTATTTCCACCTGCCAAATAAAAAGTTCAAAATGGAGACTAGCCAGCCACCTTTGAGCAGATCATTTCATGTTTATATAAAGAGACATCACGCAATGAAATTAAAAGAAAGTCCTTCTGCCATTTTGGAGCAACTGCAATATCAAAAATATATATATACTAGAATCTGTGAAGTAAAAATAAAAAAAAATGACAGGCGTGATTATGTGAGATGGATGTGGACAATTTCATTTGGCTAAAGTGTTTGGATTGTTGTGTAGTTCTGTGGAACAGCTTGAGTCTGCTTGATGTACTAAAACACCAGAACATTGTTATTCTCTAATATGGTTAGTATTCTTATAGTAATATAACAAACTGTACCATCAATATGCTCAGACTGCAGTGTACAGACGGGTTAACTATGGTACAGAATTCAGTAAAAAGAGACAAATGAATTACATTTGAGTTTATTATTACACATTGGGGAAAGAACCCCTGTGATATACAGTAGGTTGTTTCTTGTCTTGTTCCAGGAAAATCGTGGTTTGTTGTACTGAATAGAATCATGGGGATTGATCTCCGAGTCTGCTGTATACCTATTTTTGTCTGTCGCTAGGATACCAGCTGATCAATTTGCATATAGCAATAATTAGATATTTTTCCCTTTATGTCCATAAATTGTGAATGCTTTGATATCCAGTATAGCTTTTGTTACTTTAGCTACTGTATAATGGATGGCTAAAGACCGAAGACAGACAGATTCCAAACTCCTGTACAATACAGTTTGCTTTTATAAAGCACTCTTCATGAGGAGCATCCCAGGGCGCTTTACAAGGAAAAAAAGCAAGAAAAAGCCATTCTGAAAGACATCCGGTAATCTTTTTAATTAAGTTACTAACTACACTTGATATTCCCTACGAGCAAAAATCTAAGTTGCACCTGAAAGCTTTTTTGGAAATTGCCACATTGCTGTTACTAAATGGGTAATTGTTTTAAAAAGCTGATATCATGTGATATATAGTGTGATCATTTAAACACTCTTTCATAATTTTGCAGTCCGCAGCTGCTCCCCTCATATTTGTGAAGAGCTCAGTTGTAGTGGCAAGCAATCCGTTTTGATTATACCACTTTGAAATGCAGTCACAGTGAGTAATACACAGGGAAGCTCATGGAAGCGTCCCTCTGTCTGGCAATGCAATTTTAGTCTACACTAGTTCTTTATCAAACAAATGTCAATGTGAAGGCGCCTTAAAATTAAAATAGGAAACTGGGATGCCATTCTGTTAACATTTACGGCCTTGACAAATAGCTAAGAAAGTAAATAAACAATGCTGCAGTTCAACTATTGTAACATTAGTAGTGTGCTAAACCAGAAGAACAACCTAAACAATGAGTTCATTTTTTTAAAGCAGCTATGAGGATCCACAACTTACTGTTATTGATAACATAATCACTCAAGGGCCTATGTACTAAGAGCTGGCAAGAGCAAGTGGATGCGGGTGCGTATTTAATTTGAGCTGCACAAGTGCGCATCTCAAAAGTTGCGGGCTATGTATTAACTGCGGAGTGTTGAAAACTGCACCTGCGCATCTGAATGTTGGCGGGAGTATTTAAATGACGTGAATGCACTGTACATCAGAATAGTGTAGGCTCTGGATTTGGCTGAAGGGGGAATTGTGTGGCTGTTGCTTGAAATCCCGGCACCGTATCCAATACCCCTTTCACACACAAATGCCGCCACTGAGCCGTCTCAGAGACGTTTAAAACATTATTTAAAATACCCATTCACACAGCACGAAATTGCGCAATCTATGCTGGTATAATACCGTCATAACCCTTTCACACAGCCAAAGGGATCATGACAGTCAACAGAATCGTTCTCATGGCTACAGAAACTTCACTTCAACAAATACTGCAAGGAAAATAAAATACATATTTTTCATTGTAGCCAGTCAAATACACAATTTCTGTGAAATTCGTGATAGCGTGAATTTTCCGGGGCCGTACTATCTCTGTCTGGAGAACACACTCACACAAGCACACCTCTTTATAGCCCCGTCACATCATTTACGCCAAGTCCTAAGTGATGCAAAGTTAAGCATGTTCAAGTAATGGAGCGATTAGATGCTCACTTTAGTACATCATTCTGCACTGGCACATCTGGTCTGCATATGTAATCAGGAGCATCTCAGAGGTTAATGAGATGCTAATGACCTATCTACATATTTCCTGGAGCATCTTGCTGCGGAAGCGCAGAGTTGCCCTTATGAATTTGCGCATGCGCATTTTTTGAGATGCACTGAGCATTTCCCTTTCATACATATGTTGCAATTTTGTGCGTGCGCAACTTGCTATTTGCGCATGCACAGCACTAAGTACATACACCCCCAGATGTGTATTTACAAAATCCGCAGAGCAATGCAAGGGAATGAATGCTGATACCATTTGAGGATGTCATACTCACGGTGTTCAGATTTGGCAGGTGAGGTGTGGTTCAGTCTCTCTGAGGAGTCACTGGTTTCCTCATCTAGCACGTAATCGAAATTCAAAATGAACATCATCACGACCCCTTCCTGATTCTTCACTGGGATTATGTGAGTGTTGCACATGAAAATGGATTCTAGAAGGAAAGAAATACTGAGTTAATAAAAGGTCTTACCTGGATTCGGGTGATTGTGTCCACATGTTTTATTTTGGGCACATCATGCTGGTATATTGTTGTTTTAGCAGGGAACTTAGAAAACCAGTTAAAGGTAAATATTTGTACAGTCACAATAACCGACCTATATAGGACAAAGAGCAGACAATGTAATAATCAGTCATTTGACTAGCTTTAATTTGTAATCCATGACAAATGTATTACATTGCAGTGTGGAGTAGTGGTTAGGGCTCTGGACTGGACCGGAGGGTTGTGGGTTCAATCCCAGGTGGGGAACACTGCTGCTGTATCCTTGAGCAAGGTACTTTACCTAGATTGCTCAAATAAAAACCCAACTGTATAAATGGGTAATTGTATGTAAAAATAATGTGTAAAAAAATAATGTAATTGTATGTAAAAATAATGTGATATCTTGTAACAACTGTAAGTCGCCCTGGATAAGGGCATCTGGTAAATAATAATAAATGTGTTTTTTCTATTGTTGGATTTCATCAATTAAATACAATATATTCAAATGATCCCATAGACTCTATATAGTGTAAACATTGATTCATCATAGATGATCCCAAGCTATAAAAACTAAGCACTTTTGTGTTTAACATTATGTTATCAATGCTTCTTTCTTTCTTTCTTTCTTTCTGAAGTGGACCAACATATCCATTTCCAGCTGATAACACATATATTAAGTTTCCAGACTAAGTGTTGTGTGCATGGAAAGGAACAGCTGACCCTGCATGGCATGACCCACAAGGTGAGAAAGTGAAGAAAAAAATCTCTATTTTGATGACCTTATAACCTATTTCATATGGGGATGACTGAGACCCATAACGGTATTATCCAGGGCTTTCCAACAAAAAATAAATAAATAAATAACTGACATAAATCATTGACGCAAAATTGACCCATTGTCATATTTTATCAGAGTAAACATTCATTGGCTTCTGTAGCAATATAACTGTTTGGGGGATTAACCCTAGGATTAGTTTTTCATTATGGTGATGCTATCCTTTTGAAACGCTAGCAGCTTTTGAAAAGTACCAGATAAAAAATAAAAATAAACAACTGTGATAAAGATTTTATGCATCTTTATCATTGAACAATAGCACACAGCCATCATCTTTTTTTTGTTATTTGGAACTTTTTAAAAGCCACAATAATGATAGTAGTGCCATAAAATGGAAAGTCATGAACATCAATATATATTTTTGACTTTCAAATATCTATTATAATCAGAGGTTATACTAAAGGTACTGTAAACTAAAGGTACTGTATCTTACAATTAAATAGGGATAGCATTGTTGTTTATAGACCTGTACTGACCTTGATTTACAGTACGCTTAAAAGTATGCTTAAAATTTTCATCTGCTTGTGGATCGAGTTCTTTTGCCTTATTGTTGGTGTCGATAGCTGCATGCCGACCATTGTCTGACCATGTTTTAACATAATCTTCAAGGTTTGAACAATACCAGTGGTGGACTGACTGATCTGATGAACAGGTGCGACAACACTGTTGTTTTAAGAGCTAGTTTTGGGGTGTTTTGGTATTTGGGGTGTGAAAAAAAAATGTTTCTTACTCATACACGTCACGTTCTAAAATATATTGTTACAGTACTGTTTTGTCATTCAGTTCATGGATGAGGAAAGTGATTTTTATTGTACATGTTATGTATATAGAATTATTTTTTGCAACAATTTCTTTCCCATATGGTTCATCACTTGCAAACTGTATAATTGCCTGCCAGACAAAAAGGCACCAGAACTGGGAAACAGTGCGATCAGGCACAAATTATAATAATATTGTAGAAATCTTCGTTAACACAGGCAGACACATCACACAGGGCGAGGCAATCCACAAACAGGCGAAGGGCGGGTCCGAACCCAGGACCTCTCCCACTAAAGCATAGAGCTGATACCGCTGTACAAAAAAGCTGGCTCCTTTGCAAGGAGCGTATATCGGGCTTACGTTTTCGTGTGTGATTACCTTGCCATGTGTAATGCGCCTGCCTGCGTTAACCAGTCAAAATCTCAATATATAATCAAATCTCAAACTGAAGAACTGCACCACGAAGTGAAATGATCTTCACCCAAATCATTTCTTAAAATTCGGAGAACTTACAGCACTAAAAATAGATTTTCTTTTCAAGAAACAAATTGTGAACCTGATATTTGCTACAATGAATTTTTGGTTAAAGTCAGTGTGGTAGCTTAAACCTCTGCAAGTCATTAGAGCAACCTGCCAAAGCAATGGAAATGCTCCAAAGATGTGCAATACATCCCAGGGTATTCATCAATGAAACCGAATACTAGAAAAACACCTTTAACATGGATTACCAATTTAAAAAATATGCAAGAATCGATAACTATCAATTTACTGCAAGCCAAGTTATAGTATAAACAATAATAAAGAATAAAGATTGCATGACTATCCTCATTGTGGATATTGTGTGACAGCAGAGCTATTTATAGAACATGGATAGACACAATCCCCAAAAGGCAACAAGGCTCCCTGCCTCTCTGAATTGCATTACTGTTGGATTTATCAATGTTATAAAAACAAAGGAAGAGGCTATTTACTGCCACCCCAGTGGCAATAAATCTATTAAAATTTTCGGTATCTTGTTACGCACAGCAGTACTGCAATCCTAGTATTAGGTTCAGTAAGATACACTCTTAACCCTTTCATGCATGGCAACCTCATATGAGGCCAGATAAAAAAAAAACTCTTCTAGTCTTTATATAGGGACATATGGAAAACACAAATGCACAATGATGACCTCATATGGTAAAAAATTGAAAATAATGTCGATGAAAATATATTTATTAGATTTCCCAAAACGACATTTTTCAGCTATTTTCAATAATTCATGCATGATAGGGTTAAGTTTGTCATGATGTGCCATCAATGTACAGTACTAAGCAGTATAAATAAGGTGTTTCCAAAAGAGCTATGCCCCTTAATATTGAAAACATATGGCAAGTGCGTAATAATACCTGCAAATCAATGCATTCTGAGAAAGAACAATGTGGGTGGTACAGTTTAAAACTGTGAGGTTTTAGAGAATGTTATGAGGTAAGGTCTTTTTTTATTAGATAATGGCATTCAAATAAGCCTCACCCTGCATCTTATTATCATCTGCTATGTACTTGGCCGCTTCACTTCTTGTTAATGTGTTTAGCTACTTCTAAAATTAAATACGTATTTGTTGTTTTGCCTGTTTTTACTATTAATATATATATATATATATATATATATATATATATATATATATATATATATATATATATTATAGTTCTACGTATTGCAATTACTCCAACACAACCCAACACCTGTTAGATACAATATTGTATTTCCTCTCAATGAACATCTGTCAAAGAGTCTTGACAGCAGCAGTCTGATTTCATCAGAATAATTTCTTCATTTGCTTACATATGGTAAAATGCAACCTACAGTATTCCTAAAAGCCATGGATTTAAAATGCTGGTTTAGGTTTACCAAAGCCTAGGTTTACCACTTCATGACTTTTCACTGATTATTTTTATTTAAATTTCCTTAAATAAAATAATGTGAACAGGCTGGCTGGTGGTTACGTCAAGCCAAGAAATGCAAGGACACAGAGTGGTGAGTGAATGAAATGCGCTGCTGCGACAGTTTATTGTAAAATAAAAGGTTTAAGCAGAAAACAAAACTCTGCACACAAAACAAAACGATGCGATGACCAAAACCCCAAACTGACAAACATAACACTAGTATTGTGCTAGTTTAAACTACACGCGTAGCAATTGTTTACTTTTAGCTTTTTAGTTTTTACTCCTCTTTCTCTCCCGTACCTCCTCACTGTACATCCAACCCTGTGTGCATGAAACATTTATTCTTTTATACAGCTGTGCTGAGACTCGATTGCTAATCAATCATCCACTTGAATCTCGGCACAGTCTGCATGTGGACTAATTGTGCACTTCCCTGCCCCATACAAATACCCATTTTAATTTGCAAGTGAAGTGATTGTGCAATCCCCGTGCCTAAATACAATTATACATTTTACATCACCTGTGTTATGTAACCCACACTCTATGCACCACAACAATAATACATATAACAGACAACATTAACATGCCACATACAAGATATAACACAAATTACACACAGGGTCGGGGCACTCTGCCACAAGGAAGTATGGCATTTTAATCAAACAATCAAAATATTGCTATTGCTTAAGAGCATTAATTGATTCCTTTATGTTCAAAGTTTATGAAAAGCTTATTCTTTTAGGTGTAGATACAATATAGTAGAGAAAGCATGGCAGGACAGGCAGATTTGAAGGACTGTAAATCATTAGATTCAAACTGAGCTACAGCACACAATGTTTTTTTTTTCTTTGTTTTGTTTTTTTTTACCAGCAAGCAGCAGTAACTTTTCTCTCTATATCATTAACTTTGAATTATCTGCATATTCTAAACTAATGTATGCGATACAAGCAAAGAGCCGAGATTTCTCCAACAAAGGAAATGAGATATATTATTGCTTGCGCTTATTCAGTAAGCTGTAAAATAGATTTTACCAACAAAACCTTGATTAGTATTCCTTCGGTGTGACAGCTCTTCATCTACAATGACTCATTCTCAACTGAGGGGATTCCTTTTTGTAAGGAATTCAAGCCTGCTTATTCAACGCATCTAGGTGATTACATTACAGTAACCTCAGTTAAACTCACACGAGACTCCTTGTGTATTACACCTATTCATTACAAATAAATGGCCATCAGTGCCATTTGTTTTACAGGAATTACACTCTGAAGCTAGGTATGTTTCCTACGGCATGCCTTTCTGCAATCAATAATTAAAGGAGCTTCTCAAATTTAACCAGGTCTAATCAGTCACAGTTCTCTTTGGCTTTAGTTCAATTATGCAATATTACATTTTAAACACCATTATTCTGAAAACATATATTTAACAGTTTATAATCAGTGTATATGTTGTCCATCGTCTTGATTTAGTGTTGAGTGCTTGATCTTGAGCTGAGTGCTACTCTGCAGTATTTTTCTCATATACCTGTACCTAAAATACAGGGTAGTAATAAACAATGCCACCATTTTAACATTTCAGCTGCTTTCTAAATATGTGTTTTGTTTTTTTTTTATTACTGAATAGCTGTTGCATATTTCCATGTAAGAGTTCAGGTGACGTGATTGCTCCTTGGGTACTCCCTGAACTAAGCCAAGGAATCCAGTGACAGCAGGTATTGGTGCTCCAACCTGGCTCTGTCTCATGATTTGTTACCAAAAGGCTTTAAGTATCCTGTCTTCGGTATTTTATAAAAAAATGGGCCATAAGTTCACAGCTTTATCAATGTTGTGACTGACAGGGTTTAGGGTTTTCTGTATGACGTTTTAGTCAACAGTTTGATCTCATTTTGATTTTAGTTTCTCTGATACTTCTTATCCCATGATTTTATTCAAAATTGATTGACATCATGTTCCATGAAAATGTAAGAAAAGGTAAATTTGAAATTATATGTTTCTGTTCACAACAATGGTCAGTGCTGTACTTCTTCACTGTTTGTCTTACTACATGTAATTGAGTAAAACAACTGTTTACAACTCATTGGAGTCACTTCAGATTCCAACTAACATGCAGTAATACAATTTATAATAAAAATAGTCAATAAAAAGTGTGTAGGATTTATAATGCTAGTTCACTGCAAAATTTGCTCATATCCTCCTCCCCCCCCCAAAAAAAAAGGATATTCATTTTACAAAGACATCTACGGCACCATGAAAATTACATTCGAAACCATAACCCTTAATTGTATTTTTCACATGATATGAGTCTTTAGAAAAAAGAAGAATCACAAGAGGAACTATGGCCTTGTCGTTAGAATCTTCTTGACAAAATGAATCAATCAAATTCCTTTTTTTGTTTCATTTAAATGAGATCTTTTGTTATCTGCTCTCTTTTGGTTCTGTGTTCGGTCTAAAGCTTTCGTAATAAGCCTGGGAATATGTCATACTGAAGGAAGCAGATTTAAGTCACGAAAAAGCAATTTTAGCAGATAAAAGTTATTATTATTATTATTATTATTATTATTATTATTATTATTATTCTTTTTTTTTTTTTTGTTAATCCACATTTAATAAATCACCCATAGTAAAATCCCTGAGTCCCCTCACAAAATAAAATGTCCAGTCTGTTTGATAGGAACTAATCAATAATACTTGCAGCGGTTTCATGATTGGTTTCAGATTTCACCACAGTTCAGAACATGGGTTATACCCAGTGGGAGATGAGTGTCTCAAATAAACAGAAAAAGACTTCCTTGTACTCTTAGATGTTTGTTTCAAACCTTGGTACACAAAGGGTCTGATTTGAATTACTGAATATTCTCTTAACAGAGGCAGTATTTTGCAGGTTTATATTCAGTTTATTTAACAAGCTTGTGATTTAACATTCTAAGGGCTGTCTATGTCTTTGTGGCTTCTATTGGCAACTCATGTAGAGTCAAGGGATGTGTGATTCATCCATGGTTTTAAGTACAGTGGCTCATTAAGGACATGAAAAAGAGAAGCCCTACTGCAGAAAGGCCTATTAAAGCCAATTTGTAATGGAAGAGGGCATTTTCTTAACAGAAAGCATTCAGCAGTACAAACCAGAAAAGGCAAAAAACATTTTTGTTTTTCTTCTTGAACGACAAAATGTTGAGAAGTTAACAGAGCAAAACGGTGACTTCATTGTAAACAATGCAAGGCTGCAAGGAGGCTCAGGGATTTGCATCTTTTAAATACCAACTGGAATTGTTGTTGACTTAATCACAGTGTCATTAATAATTAAATATCCCTCTCCTCCGTGTCATCTAAAAAGTGTAAATACAGCCATGAGAAGTTTGTTATATTGGCTCCCTTCTTGTATTATATAATTAGAATGGCAATTGAGATTCACACATCAGCTTTATCTCCCTGCCAACAGCATCAAACTTAATCGTTTAAACTAGAAGAAGCAATCAGACTGCTTTACCTTGGTCTTTCATGTATGTCAAATTATCCCTTGGAGAATTAGTGTCAAAAGTGCTAACATTCACATCTTTTTTTTTTTAAAAAGGCAGTCTATTTTTCAGACACCACTGTGATTTAATTGTGTGTAAATGTTTGCAAATTTCTCTACAAACATTACAACCTGGGCTGAGATTACCTTGGTCCAAATTGACATTTACTGAAAATGAGACGGTGCTTGGTGACACATAACCCAGCAATAAAATGTTCTTGTGACATCACAAATTAATCTGTTTATTTATATCTCTACACTTTTAGTATGACTTTATGACAGTGAGTGTGGGTGTTCCAAAGCTATTTTTTTTTTTTTGTACAGTATGAAAAACAGGCTTTTTGTAGTGATGTCACAAAACAGCTTCGTCAAGCTCTGAATTGTTTAATCTGTCAACATTTTGCCTATTCCAGCTGTCACTAAAGGTGAAAATTCCCTGTTAATGTAATAAAACAAGAAACAAATAACTAGAGTTTGTTTAAAATGGCATTTATGTTTGTTTGGTTCTAATAATAGTACATTTTCAACTCAACAGGAGGACACTGCTTTCTCTCTCTTTGGTACGGATGTAGGTGTTAAAATTTCAAAACTTGGCGTAACAGCATTGTAGTAAAAGAACGGATAAGAATCTGTCAGATTCTTGTATAATACGAGTAACAGCTGGTTTTAGTAGTAATCTATTACAAAGTAAAACAGTTGCCCTTGTTTACAGCTGTGGCCAAAAGTCAAATCACCCTATAGAATAATAAAAAAAAAATGCTTCATGAAGTCAAATAAAACCTTCTGAATGTTACATTAACATATTGAATTACATACCGCTTTGTAGTTTTCCACATACTCAACAAGAAAACTGACAAAAATGCTAAAATGTGACATTTCAAAATTTAAAATGAAATACTACATTTATGGCTTCCGGTAGACTTTGGTAATATCATTTTGTAGTTTCATTGATTACATGGTGTTAAATAAAACATCTAAATTATGTCTCAATCCTAAAATTCTAGGTGATGCAAATCTTTTGGTCATAGCTGTACATATAAATAGCTGTACATATCTGCATAGAGATCAGTTCATGTTTCAAGGTGATGGAAATTTCATTAGATTCTATTTCCACTGTTAATAATTAAAACAATGTAACTAAGCAAGTTATCCACAGATCCCTGTAATGCATATGTTAAACAATTGTTGCAAAGTTGTTTAAGGTCATGTGCTCACATTTTTTTATGTCTTATATTATAACTAGCTGCTGTGTGTAGGATGTCTCTTATTGTATTTGACAGGCAGTTTCGATGGTAGAACTGCAAGGTAAAACTGTGAGGTTCAAACTGTTAGAACTGCTATTTAAACACAAAGGTGTATTTTTTAACTTTATCAAATCTGTAACTGTATATACGTGACTTTTAATACCTGTATACAGACCAACGAATAAACAAATGTAACTGGATTGTTAAGTGTATTACATTTTGTATGGTTCATTTTTCAACATAATATGTCCACAAATTCAGTTTTCCACAGGGTAAGATGGGGGCATTTACAATCTATTATCTAATATCAGGAACGATGTGAAAATGGTTGTTTCTATAATACAGCGCCTGTATAACACCTCTGGAACACTTTGTTATTAAGATGAGCAAGGATACTTACAGTAGGTATTCAAGGTCGGCATCTCTTAAGCCCTTTTCTATGATAAACCTACAGTTGAATATTTAAGGAGAGCTAAATATAATAGAGGACCACACAAAGGGCACAATGCACACAGAGAGAGGTTGAAGCAGTCATTTTGTGCAGTGGTTCTTTATCATTGAGTCATCTGTGTATTGGAAGAAAGCAACATAGATTTAGTTTGAGTTGTTGGAGTTTCAGATGGATTGTGTTTCAGTATCAAAAGCATTTTCTAAAACTGCACAAGTTGACTGCTTAAGCCCTGTGGAATTAATTTAAGATTTCCAAAGGATGTTTCCTAAACTGCAGAGGCTTAATTGCTCTTCTTAGCCCAGGTGATGCCACTGGTAACACAGTAAGACCCTGGAGATCGTCTTTACCAAGGAAATAGAGCTTTCTTTTTAATACCCTACTGCTGTATTGAATTCTTTGGATTTACAGTGACTTTGAGTGCTCCTAATCAGCCACCAACATCACAACATGACTTTGGATCAATAAGACTTTTTAGACTATGTATATTCAACTGAAAAAAAAAATGATAACATTATCCTCTTGTCGATAAACAATAATTAACATAAACATTAATTTCTGGTGCAATGTGAGAAAACAAACATTCAGTTGCAGTACAAAAAAAAACATATGCTTTCCTCCAAAACATCATATTTAAATCTAAAAATACAAAAAAACTGAATATAAAAAAACTGAAGAAAATACGTTAAGATAATTATGACCAAAGGAATTATGCTTTTAAACATCAACATTTGTCATTCAGTTCAAAACTTGGAAATAGACTGGGGGAACAATATGATGTAAAGGAAGTGAAAGCCATGTTCATATGTTCTCCCTGGGTTTTCTTACTAAAGGACAGCGCAGTCACAAGCTCTGGACACCCGTGTGGGTGTGGGTGTGGGTGTAGTTGTATTGAGCTGCGGCCAAGCACTGGTTAAAAGCAGAAGAAATTACAGAAAAATAAGGTACCCATGCAGAATTCAAACATAGTCTTTATGCAACTGGCCACAGATCTTTGATCCAGCCATGTTGCATTCTATTTCATTGCATTGCCCAAAACTTAAGCCTTAATCCTAACCTAATAGATAGTACAATTATTACTGTGTAATAGAGAGAATTACCTCATGGATTACATCTTTAATTACAGGTAACTGATGCCTGGTTAATATTAAGCCTGACCATCTTGTATATGACTGTTGTCACATCTTTCAAGGCAATCAGATATGTCACACTGAGGGGTACTGACAGCACTGACAAAGTCACAAACCTTTGAATGTAAGACCCACAGTCGCCTTTGAGGGAGATAATGTGGTCTCCCTCACTCTTTCTTTGTCCTCTCTAGGCTGTGCTGCTTTCTCCTCACTAATGCAGCTTTAATTTTTAATCAGTATTGGGTCCACTCTGCATTTACATCTGACCTGAGATTGACTTGCACTGTGTTGATATATAACTAAACTACTTTAAATCTAGTCTAAATGCTCAGTCTCGATATGTTTATAAGAATATTGGGATTTCTATTATAAATCATATTCTGTATTTATTTATTTATTTATTTATTTATTTATTTATTTATTTTTAGGTGATGGGACCTAGAATGCATTTGACTACAGATTCTACCCAGCAGAAATGCATTCAGTTGTGTATTAGGCAGGGTAAAATTAGGAACAAATGTTGCTCGGAAACAAAAGGAACGTGTTTATCTTCAAACTAGGAACTTTGGAACCTCTGGCAATGAACATTCTATTCTAATAATTGGGAGGCTGTGTGGTCCAGTGGTTTAAGAAAGGGGCTTATAACCAGGAGGTCCCCGGTTCAAATCCATCCTCAGCCACTGACTCATTGTGTGACCCTGAGCAAGTCACTTGACCTCCTTGTGCTCTGTCTTTCGGGTGAAACGTAATTGTAAGTGACTTTGCAGCAGATGCATAGGTCACACACCCTAGTCTCTGTAAGTCGCCTTGGATAAAGGCGTCTGCTAAATAATAATAATAATAATAATAAAATTAGAACTGAAAGCTGCACCAGTCTCAGAACGTAATATCACCTTGCATTTCTTCTCTCCTCTGCTGAATGAGAAATTGAATTAAACTATTCTTATATGCCGAGTAGACTGCTGTTGTACACAATAGCAGGCTATTACAGAGGGTCATACGGTAAATCCTGCACAGCAAACATTTTCTCAAGTACACATTTACAATGTTACATTTATTTATGCTTTCCTGGTTTAATTTGAGTACGCTGCACATTATCCCTCAATGTCATTAAAATATAATTAAAATATTACAGTATACTATTACAATTTCTTGAGTCAATGAAATCACAAGGAAGCAGTTGTAATCTTTAAAATGTTGCCTCAAATGCTTGATCCTTTTGGGATTTAAAACTGAATATAGGGTTGTGACAGAGAAAGAATGAATCTTCGTTATAAAATTCCCTCCCGACCTGTGAGGGCGCTGTTTTAAGGGAACAGAGTGCCCCGGACTGGATGGTCAGACAATTCATTCCAAGGGTTAGATGGAAGTCGGCCATATAGAAAGGGGGCGGAGCTACGGTACACCAAGTCATCGCCCCAGAAGGAAAGGTACAAAAGGGGACGTGGCTAGGAGATCTGTTCCTTTTGTTATGGTTAAGAGAGAACCGTGGAAGGACGAGTGTAAAATAACTGTGAGTGTTCAGTGTTTGTTTGTTTTGTCGAGTCTAATTGTACTGTTTGTTACTTATTAGACAGCTAACATGATCCGGAACTGTCGCTTAGGGCCAGCACAAACCCGGACAACACTTCACAATTGTAAATACACCACTTGCATGTTAGCATTCACTGTGGACTTGTGATCGTGTATGTGTCTTGTGTTTAATATTGTGTATATTATTCTGGGATTGCAACCTGTAGTTTAAACAGTGCGATACACATTGCTGTGTTGCCTGAGATTATTGTTTACAGTCACAAACGACCTGGACTACAAATAAAAACGTTGCTTGGATATTGCAATCACTTGTTGGTCATCACTTGTGCACCACATCACATCTACAACTGCGCACTACAGCCACTTTGCCACACGGGTATATAATGTTTAATAAAATAAGATAGATTTTGCTTGGAGCACTTTTTTTTAAATTCCCCTTTTATTTGGAGAAGAAAAACAAATAATGTATCATTCCTGCAGGCCCTGACCTGCAAGCCAAAAAAAGGAAAGCATGCTGTGTGCCAATGAATTAGACCGAGGTAGAATATGATTCTATATTTGCTGCTGGGTTTCTGTTGCTATGGCGACGTTATGCTATTCTGTAGAAATCTGCACACCACCAGGCAGTACGAGTTGTGGATAAGGAAAGCTCACTGCAAGGAACACAGTGCTCTAAAGAACATGTTCATAAAGAATCTCAGTACATCAATATTGTTTTGTGACATTAAGGGGAAGATTTACTAGACCAGGGCTTTTTTTTTTTTTTGCATGGAAAAATCCTGATTTAGTAAAACAGTAGCCACTCCTAAGTAGTTTACATGCTAATTTGCACTTGGTTATGCCTGCAGGATGCTTGAAATAATATTATCTATACAACAACTACAAGTTTGGTAAATAATCACTATAAAGCATTGCAATATGGGTAAACCTTGTGTGCATCATTTTTATAAAAAAAAAAAAAATCTGGTCCCTGAACACTTCTACTGTAGGTCATTGTCATTTAATAATATGCATTGTATGTATTGTATGCCATTGATCCATGTAGTCCTTTATTTCAAAATAAGAAGATAACAGGTTTATTTCAAGAGAAATGTAAAAACACCACTGGCATACATGCATTATACAGTCCTACTTGTAAGATTATCCATATTAAAAGAGAAGGAGTGCACAATTTAAAAGAGTTCATACACTTTGCATTAATGTATTATTGAGTTGTACCATTGTTGCACATACTAATTATTAGGTTACAGAGGTCAAGAACACTATCAAAAGAAAGATGCCTTCAAAAGACAGCGATATACTCTTTTGGGTATTTTTTTTTCTTCTTTTCTGGAGAACTAGGAATGGGGTTGTCATTGTCTTGTGATAAATGCTTGTACATCTACGGTGTGGCTAATGGTTATGTTATAAATTTAGCAAGCACAGTAACAATGTACATTACACGACCCAAATCAATATTAGCTATTTAGAAGAAATGCACCCACTTCTAACTGATTGATTATGTTAGATAACAGGCAATTACAAGGAAAATGTTAAGGCTAAACATTATAGCAAACCATTTTAAAAGTAATCTATAATGGGAGTCTGACATTGTGTCTGTTGCTTTGATACTACTAAAATAATTATTCAAGTCATGTGGGGTCTATTCTAATCTAATACTACAGACATATGATTGGTACACAAAGGGCCCTATTTAAAATATTGTTTAGGCTAATTAAAAAGACTTGTTTTTAAAATTGTGTCAAATGAAAAATGATTAGCTGTGCTTCAAAACTTGTTTGTATATAATTTTAATATGCATTCTCATATTGCATGTATTTTAGTTTCAGGAGGGTATAGTTTTACTAAATGATAAGGTACTTTAAGTGTTAATAAATCTTTTTTTTTAAATCTGTATTCTTGAAATATTCCAGTGGCTAAATCAGTCAAGACATTTAAAATTACAACCATGTAAGAGCCTATAAATGTGTTCCTTACAGGTCAAGAAACAAGACCACAGAGCGGAATAATTTCTGTACAATTTTAGTTTAGAATATGCATGCTATAAATGCTATAAATTAATAATCTGATGGGGGTCACAGTCGGTTCTGACAATTTATGAGAAGGTACTGCAAGCATGCTAATAGCAGCTATTACATTACTGGACACATCATCAAAATACCCCAACAACAAACAATATTACTTTTCATGTGGTACAATGTCTGAGATTGCTTTAAAATAATATGGAATTAATATTTAAAGATTTAAAGATCTAAAATAAAAAAGAAAACAGGGAAGGAATCATAAAAAATGCATACACTCCTTTTAAGATCAATCATCCAGCCCTCATAGGAAACAACTACCTACAAACACTCCATGCACAGTTGGGAAGCCAGCTGTCTTACAGATCAACAGAAGGAACTGGTGTTTGAAACTTTGCACGAGAAACTCCATATTTCAGCCCTTTTTATCCTGCTGCTTTAACTTCATTGCAGCCTTTTATCAACTCATTATTCTGAATTATACTGAATCACGTATTGGTTACAAACATGGTATCAGCTTTCTAAGAATAAAGATGGTGGTGCAGGTGGTGGTGGTGGTGGGGGTGATAGATGAGTATTGCAACTATCAGGAATTGCATTTTTTCATTTGTATCAATTTTAGAGATACAGGCTATATTTCAGCCACATGGCAACCTATCCTCCAGTGGTTTACGTATTCCGTCTTTACAAACCTCAGCATACATTATACATTAAAATCCTGACTGGTTGTGATGAATCTATAAATTAAATTCCTAGCCAAGGACAAAAAACATCACAAGTAATGTATTTCACTGGGAAACTTCCATGAATCATATGTCAACTCACTCTACAATAAGCTGTGAGAAGCTTTTAGTTCTCACAAAGCCAATACCGCCTGCAAACATAATTCAGCTAAGCGAGACTGTGATAGCCAGTGGAGCTGTAGATGAGGATAATCTAACAGTACAGGGTGTTCTAAGGCAGTGTGAAAAGAGCTGTACCAATCTAGCATAAAAGAAGAATTCTGCATTTCAACAACTACTATATGTGGGAAGCACTTCATTCTTCTACACTACACCATAATGAGCAGTGTTATGACAGACACACGCGCTTAAACACGAATAAAAAAGATGCAGCAAATATCTTTCTTATTCCTAAGGATTTACAAAAAGTTTAAACAAAACAAACAAACAAAATACACATTCTCTACATACAGTACATACATTTTTTACACAAATGTATTGTTAAATGGAAAAGCCCATTAAGCACACTGTTTTCTTTGACTTTAATGGATCTCACGATGATAACGTGACAAAACAACAATGCTATTATATTATGATGCTATAACTATTATGATTGAAGAAATCAGGTACAGGTCACAGTGGTGCACAATTAAAACAAATCAATAATACACATGGTTGAAAAGTGCATTCCTTATTCAGATTTTAAATGTATATAGATTAATAAATAATGCATTGTATATGATACTGTAAACACACACATTATTAGGAGTTTCACTCAATCATGACAGCTATTTACTGCTATGTTTACATCATCCTCATGGTTATGCACTTATTTGAGGTATCACTATGCCTTTTTACACTGTACATTTTGAATGACACTAGCACTGTTGAATGGTAGCCTATGTAAACACATGTTAAAGTTGTGTTTAGTGCTTATAAAATGATGCAGTCATACAAATGTAGAGGTCTGAAGTAAATTCAAATGAATCCTACATAGCTACACATTAGGCTACTTCATTACCCCTTCTAGACGCAACATTAAATATATACCTTAAATTTGTGGACAGACACATCAGTAATGTGTAATATGCATGTGAAATTGCCTAACTTAAATAAGCTGTTGTTTAAAGCAAACTAGGGCATTGGTGTACCAAATGCTGTAATATTATTTTACACCATTCTATTGATACTAAAATGTGTAAAATCAAAGGTAATCGAATTAGGAGAATAAATGGAATTCTACTTAGATTTCAAAATGCACAAGACTAAGTGAGAAGATGTACACAGTAATGGATTTTTTTGGAAGTGACTGTTATTCTTGCTCACACACTCAGTGCTATCTGCTGTAAGTGGTAACTTCCTTAAGGCCTGTATTTATATTCACCTTGTTTTCACCCCTTTGCATTAATCCATGTTAAGCTTAATGTAATATTCTTGTTGTGTCAGTACTCATTGGATAGGGAAAATTGCAATATTAATATTAAAAGGTTTAAATTAAGGTCACAAATAAATAATTGCATCAATCTTTCAGACCCGTTATATTTGGATTATGACTTACTTCCACTCTTTTAGCTAAATTGCGCAATTAGTTTAGTATATAAGACTAAGCAATTGAAACCCTCATATGCCAAAGTTTAAACTGTGTGTGTAATGTAACTAAAATGTAATGTAATTAAATTCAAATTCATAATTCAAGTGCGGGAACTTAGAGCTGCTTAAATATGCTTTTTTTTTCTAGTCCTGTACTTGAAAATACTCTAAAAAAAAAAAAATAATAATAATTGTGGGTGCTAAGAGCTAGAATCTGACTTGCCTTGGCTCGTCTACAGAGATTTGACAGTTTCAGTAACTTTCTGAAGATAGTATTTCCCTACATTTGTATTATTGTTTGTGCTGAGCATCTCTTAAACAATCAGCCTCTCTCTCTCTCTCTCTCTCTCTCTCTCTCTCTCTCTCTCTCTCTCTCGCTCTCTCGCTCTCTCGCCCCTGTTATGCAACTCTCATTTAATTGTTCTGTCAGGCCATTGTTTGATGAGGCTTCTTTTCACAGGCATGCTGGTTATTTGATACTTGCTTATGAAAACTTTCCCCATGTAACATCAGCAATGAACAAATATGTTATCGATGCCAAGGTTGTAGTCTCATAAATGAACACTTTATTCTGTGTTTGTTAATTTAAACCATACCAATAAATAGTCTTTCTTATTACAAAGGACTTGTAATTGGATGCCTAATGGAGCACTAGACACCATATTAAACTACTATTGTTGTTATAATACAATCCTACATAAGGATGGGCATCTTGCAGGGGTTTTTTTATGTACTGAAGAAAAAAAAACAACTTTAACACAAATATTTTAGAATACAGTCGGTGCCACTTTATCGGGACACCTCGGGAGAAAGAAAGATATCCTGTAAAGCAGCTGTCCCAATTAAATGAGAGGCAGCTGAGCCAACCTTAGGTCACGCTTTTTTGATTCTTAATGAAAAGAAAAATAATTAAATCACATCACATTAAGATTCAATGTTACATACATAAAGTCAATGCTTTTTTATTCCTAAACAAAATGAATCACACCTGTGATGCTGACACGTCAACTTTCTTTGCAACAGCAGTCTGAGAAACTACAGGAGACGCCTCCTTCTTCATGGTTTATGCAATTTACGGAAGTCACAGTGCAATCAGGTACTCACTGACCTGTCTTGCTCTGAAAAGCAATCTCCGTTCATCATTTGAAAATACTGTGTCCCAATTAAAGAAAGTGATAGCCCAATTAAACGACATAAATAGCATTGGGAAGAACCATCTCCCAGAGTTGTATCCCATTTAAGCAGCAATCCCAATTATCAGTATCCCATTTAGGTGGTGCCAACTGTACACTGCACTGCACTTATCTTGTTGAATATGCATCTGAAAATGAAGTTCAATTAATGTGCATTATGACTGTTGTCTCTTATCTAACTTTATGCTGAGTGTGACACACACTGAAACCTGAATATTGATTAATTAGGTGCAGAATGTGGTGGTCATAAAAGGTAATCAAGGATATTACACACAAAACTAATCCAGCGCATCAAGGTGCTCCAACATCATTGTACAACTACCACTACAATCGTGCAATGAGCTGGCATCTCAGCCAATTGAATTGAATGGAAAGGCAAGGGCTGGAAGTGAACCACAAACCATACAGTTCAAAGACAAATTACTTACCAGTCAACTAAAGCGCAAGCTCTGTAGTCGAGGGATAAGTACGGGTCTTATGCTAATGTCAGTATTATTAACGGATCAGCCACTAGGAGAAGATTCATTACAGCCACTACAACAAAATATTAGATATACATTAACTTAAATCCATTTTCATACTTAGTATTAGCAGCACTATCACTAGTCCTCCTTCTATTGTATTTTAGCTATTTGGGGGTTTTATAATTCAGTTCTGAATATACATATTTTTCAGGTACAACACTGAAGATGGAAACAATATCAAACTTTCTTCCTGTTATCCAATCACTTCCTATGGGTAGATCACATGATCTGATTGCAGCTAAACTGTTAGAGTCAATCTGAGCTCCAGCAGAGTCATTGATTTAGTACCATAAACCAGCAGACACTTTTACTTCAGTAAAGTTCTTTAAACCACCTAGATATGTCAACTTGAATTATAAAATACTTCCAAAAGTAACAGGAGTCGTTTTGAAATTCCTTGTACAAATAAGTTAAGCACTCCTTTAATAAAGTAATACAATCGTTTGTCTTGTGCCTTTATTATTATTGTATAATGCTGCTACTCAGTAATCTATACCTATAGAGGATACTGTGCAATGAGACGGACAATGCTGGGACTAACATGAGGTGTTTATTCAAACACAGGAGATGGTTGTCTTTAAGTTAGTTATAGCTATTATGGCACAAATGCTTTAGACAAAACTCTAGGATTGCTATGAGTCATCTTTGATGCAGCACACAAGGACAGCTGGCAAGTTCTGAATGGTCGCTGGTGAATAGCTTTGGCTCCAATCTGTTTGTTTGCCCAGGTCAATTAGACAGTTGGAACACCTTGCCTTACATACAGAGAATTACGTCATTACCATTTAATTCAACGTGTATTTGTTGTCTCTGATTTGTTCTTCTTCTGTTTATATAATGCAGGAGTTCTGATGTTCCAATACTGAATTTAATTAGTTTACCTAGAATTGTATTTCCTAGCAGACTTGTTGTTGCTTGTGTATCGTCTTTGCTTCCTCATTACTGTGGCCTTTCCCCTTTGCGGGCTCCACCTGCTCTACAGTATAAGCGAGTATACGTACAACATTTTTCTCAGTCTGTTTAAATCAGTCTGATATATGCAAATTATTATAAATCATTAGTTTCCTCTCAGCCAACCAAAATGCCAGACTCCTGAATATAAATAAGATTGCACTCTTAAGCTCTGTAAAGCATTTTATTATTATTTTTAGAGGAAGGTTCAACTTACTAGAAGAGCTTTTTTTCATTTGTCTACCTTGAAAGATGATTTTTTTTTTTTCAAAGACATTTGTGGTAAACACTTACTGGAATCCTTAGAGAGGTTCCTCAGGAAGGCTTTCCACTTCTATAAAACCACAGTAGGCATGTATTCACAGCTGCTGCTCTAAGAGGTATTCACAGACTAGCTGTGGAGTATTATGTGTGCATCTGAACTGATATGGGTTAAGTGACCTGGTAACTTTAAAATAATGACGGCAAATTCAAAATGAATTCCAGCTGAATACCACAGGAATAACACCTGCATATCGTATGCCCTTCCTAAGTTCTAAAGTAATTAATTTTGAATTCAGTTATCATGTGGATTTAATTACCTGTATTAATTCTATGTTTCTTTAAAACAAATGATGTTGATCATATGTACCTGTATAAGGCACACATCATGCATGAGTTAACACTTCTCACAATCCCAGGTAAGAGGGTATGAATGCATGCCTTATATGTATGATCAACATCATTTGTTACAAGGAAACATGGAATGAATACAGGTAATTAAATCCACATGCATTAACAGGGTTGACTTCAAAATGAATTACTTCAGAACTCAGAGGAAGTGCGTAACATATGCAGGTGTTATTCCTGTGGAATTCAGACAGAATTCATTATGAATTTGCAGCCATTATTTCAAAGTGTTACCAAAAAGTAGTACTGTATAGATATTAACAGAAAGTCTTACCATCTTTGCGGTGATATGTTATTTCCACTTTTCTTTCATCCGAGCCAAGTAGTGCCTGGGCAACTTGGGCAATGTCATGTCTTTTGGTGTGTGGACCATGAAGAAAGTCACAGGTACATGGCTTCTGCATGACATCAGGTCTTGAAAAGCCAGTCATTTCACAAAATCCATCATTGCAGTAGATGATCGCACAGTTCTGCACTCTGGCATTGGCAATTATGAATTTTTTATCTGTAAGTAAAGCCCACATTTTATAAACATCATAATTCTAATCTTATATAAACAAGCTATAGATGGAGACTACAGCGTTTTGAACTATAAACATACCAAAATAAATAAAAAATGTAGGTTTTTGATGCACAATTCCAATTGTTTAAATAGAAAAATGTTTACTATCACTTCAATGTTTATAGTGTTTATTGATTTAATTAAGGACTATATATGGCATGGATACATTAAATTGATATTATATTGTGTTAAATGACACTGCTAATACATTCTACATTAAATAACGGGCAGACTTATAGAATCCCAACACTGCTGAAAAGATGGCATTGTATGAACGTTAATTGAACAAATACACTCAACTTAAACTATTGTATTGTCAATAAACATAGCGATATGTACATGAACTTTGATGTTAATTGTATTACATTTCCACTAATTCCAACCTCTCAAAAATAGTTCTTCACATTTCTAAGATGTGGCGAATTGAAATGAGTTTGTTTCATAATACACAAAGCAGCTGATTAACATGTAACACCTGCTATTTTAAATTTTATCTAAAATGTAAAGGTCACATGCAAATGATACAAGATTCAGCCTTTTTACAGTTTCCTCAGACTGCACATTGTCTGCACAGTAGGTAACACATAACGCAATCACAATTTTCATTGATATTCACATTGTAAACTGAGTTCAACTGACCACCGATTATAAACAAGGCAACATAACATTTCTGACATATCTTATTTATATGCGTTGCTGTATCTGTCAAGTTGCAAAAAACTAAAACACTGAAAGTAATGCACAATGTATTAAAAAACTCGGCGTCATTAACATTATTGTTTGGAAAGGTAGAATATAGTTATGTTTTGAAATCATTAATCTCTCTTAAGCAACTAATATATCTCTATATATATCTATATCTATCTATCTATCTATCTATCTATCTATATATATATATATATATATATATATATATATATATATATATATATATATATATATATGTACGTACATTGTTATTGTATTGATTAAATTACATATGCCCATTGTACTATTTAGAGTCACAATGTTGATACTTATTAGTTTAGTCTTCTGTGTGATATCAAAAACAGTGAACAGCTGATCAGTAATAAACTTGAAATGTATTAAATACATTTGATTCAAATTACTTACTTTGCCCTTCAAATTTTCGTATTATAATGCCGAGAAATGTGTTTTGTGGAGCAACATGACCTCTTCGAACCGGCATGATTGAGCAGATCTTGAAATCGGGTAACTTCTACTGTAAACGAGCTTTTTGATAGGTATCTTTTCTTAAGTTATAGTCGTAGCTTGGTGATGTCTGATTTTGTCACACATCATCCTTATTCTGGTGAAATAAATCTTCCCACTTTTGAGCACCCTTTTTTTCTTTCTTATTTACAAAACCTTTTTGCTGAGTGCATATCCGCGTCCTTCAGGAACAACCAGTCGACTCTGAATAATAGAAATAAAAAATGGTATGATCTGGGTTTCTTATGCTAAACATTGCAAATTGAACTGAAAATGGATGCGATCTTGCTGTTCTCTAAAGCAATGTGATGATTGGGAATGGAAGACTGAAGCTGATCTGCAAGGGGGAGTGACGTTACACACCTCAGGGTTTACTGCACAACGCGCATCTCCGGGTACTCAAGCGTGTGTCAACTAGACCTTTTGTAAAATGAAACAAGAAAGGTAATACTGTACAATATGCTTTGATAGCACCGGTGCTGTGTCCCCGTGTTGAGTAGCGATTTAAATTATCTATATTAATTGCTCATGTTTTCAAGGATTTTGCATGGACGAAGTTCCAAAATTCCACACCATTACCACAGGAGAGGAGATACCATAGGACCACTTCTGCGTGTTCAACTATTTTATTATTATTATTATTATTAGTAGTAGTAGTAGTAGTAGTAGTAGTAGTAGTCGTAGCAGTATTATTTGAAACAAAAAACAATACAAAGTCAAAATCAGCCTGGAAAATAAAAATATCGTATTTATGTAAACTGCTGCAGGGTATTCTCCCAGGTATTTAACACGGTGTACAATATTTATACTGATTTTTATTGTCCTGAGATTTCATTTTGGTGCTGCTTAGAGACTTGTCCTTCCTGAAAACAAGCCACAATTCATTTACGATACGTTCTTGGGGCAAATGGTTAAAACTTAAATTACCTTTTTTTTTTTTTTTTTTTTTTTTTTTTACGTTATGTTCATTACTATTAATAACGTTTAGCCCACGTCATGACCAAAAAAAATTGTTAATTTCCAAAGTCACACAAGAGTTGAACGAGGACGGAATGCACAGAATAGACAGCTCACATTTTGAACACATGAAAACAACAGTTTGGTGTAATGAAATGCCACCTATCAATATTAACACATATCTGTCTCTGGGAGGAGTGAAGAAGTTCTGATACCCATCTGCTCCACACAAAGCACAGAACAAAACAAACGCAGACATGCTTTACTGCAGATACAGTACACCGCATTTCAAACGACACACGTGACAGAAATGGGGCATCATTGCCAAAGCCCAGAAGGACAAATATGGAAAATGCTATTTGGCAAAATACTTAAAAAAACAAACAAACATGAAATTGTATTTCTACAGTTGGCTACACATAGAACTGTACCACAGAGTATTAGATTACAACATTTCTCCTCGTACATGATTATTGTGGCTCTAAAAATGTTTCAATAGTTGTGTACGGGAAAGCATGATTAATGTGACCTCATTTTGAGAAGATTCGAATCAATTTAGGTTCTGAAAAATGAATGTTATTCATGCTGGTGCAAACAGTCAATTGTGAAATAAAGTGAAGCTATTTCATTCTGTGTGGTTTTAAAATAATTCCAAATGAAAACAAATATTTATTAACACTGCTCAGTATCTTCTAAAGCGATGTTTTATTGTGTATCATTAACTGTTTAGCTTTCCACGATGAACAAACGGCGTAATGAGGTGATTTTGCTGTGTTATTACTGTTAGGAGTGTTATGATTTATAAATATTTGTGTCTACATATACTGTATTGTATCACCAAAAAACAGCTTTTAGAAAAAAAAAGTATTTGCTGATAACAAAGAGGCATGTGTAATGTGTCCATTCATCATATAATGACAGGCTCATTAAGGCAGAAAGCACTGGTTTATGACAGCTGTATAAAAACAATGTTATGGTAGCATATGTATTTTAGTACAGTTGGATTTTCTTCCTGGGGTATCACAGATTAATATATGGTGGATTTCTATGTTTTACACTTCCACGTTTTAGGAACACAGCTGAATACCCTAATTTGGTCTTGCTTTAAAGACCATTCATATACTTGAAAGATATACAAACAGGCACTAAGAAACTCAATGTAGTTACTAGGTTATATATGCTGTATGCTGTAGGAAGCCATATAGTGACATCTTATGTGTAATACAAAAAGACAGAATACAAAATACTGAAAGCAGCACTTTCCATCAATCGTGTTCAGTTTTACACTAAGCAATCATTCTCTGGTGTCTGTTCACATTTATTCATAGTTCCTTGCACTGTATCACAAAGCAGACTTCTGTGATATCCATATCTGTCTCTGGGAGGAGTGAAAAGGTTCTGATACCCATCTGCTCCACACAAAGCACAGTCTGCTATGTTTAAGTTGCTGTTATGTACACAACATCCACCTTCGTGAAACCTGCTTGCACCTATGAGACTAGGACTGCTCCTGTGGTTTACGCTATATTTTCATTCCTCTTTTTTCCTTTCCTTACTGGGGTCTCTAGAACCCCTCCCCCACTTTGCATTGGAATCTCACATCATTTGCATAAGCAAACTAGACTGGGTCCTTTGACTTCCCTGGAACGACAAAGAACATCTTGTGTGTATTGTTGCTGATCAAGTACAACCCACAATTCTCAGTCTACCCTGACGAACAGGCCATCTTTAATTATCCCCTGCTTACTGTACTTTATTGACCCAGCTGTGGGCTGCACTTCTGGAGAAATGGGCCACAATCCCAAAAGACACCTTCAGGCTTGTGGATTCTATGCCACACCAACTCCAGACTGTCAATGTAGAAAACAAATAAAAGTGAGTGTAGGTACTGATCATTTCTGGTAATGCAAACCCTGCAGCTGTTTGCAGTTTAAATGCATAATTGCAGTTTGCTAAAGCAATTGAAGATCACATTAAACATATGAGACCATCATAAATAAGTACATTTATATCAGCTGGGTGTGTTGAATTATCATTAAAGTGTAATGGATAAGTAAACAATTTGACCATAGGGAGTTTCCATCCTGTTTTAAGTGTAAAGTGATACTGTAAACAAACATAAGAAAATAGAACAAACTGACTTTTTTTTCACTGTTATACAATTATATTTTAAGAGAGGATACTGACTATGGAACATGCTGCAGGGCATTGAGACACAGCTAACCATTTTGTTATTTGCCTCATTTGGGAGATGATGATACAACCAGGTGGTTGTTTAGTAATATACATTAGAAATGTAGTCTAATGCAGTTAGTGTATTATTAGAGGGTTCTCAGAAAATACACTGATGTTCACTAAGTTATATACAAGAAGATAAAAAAGGGTGCTCTTTCTCAATAAGGCATTTTTCAGACACTTTTAGAGGTCTCACAATTGGTTCAAACAATGGTTTCATTCAAAGGTTATTGGAATTTGTTCTCATAACACATTAGGTATTCTCAGTACACAGGGAAAATGCAGACAGACAGTAGGACATTGATGCAAACAGTGGATGACGTTATGATAGCTTTATTAGAAATAAATAGAGGAAAGTGACTGGAGAATAGAAAAAGACACTGAACACTGAAAGAAAATGGAGGGAGTGGGTGGAGAACATCTCAGGCAATAAATAATCTCACAGGTTAGCATACCTAAGATGCTTCCATAGCTGCAGGTCTTTGCTATTGAACGGTATGAACTAGTTATTTGTCTAACAATGGGAATTGTCTTATGTGCAAATTACATCTTTCTCTTGTTCAAATTGCTTACAATTTGTATGCGTTCCCAATTTACCAAACCAAGACAGGCTTGATGCAGTTTAATGTGTTACTGCAGAGTTGCCCTTCCACTCCTAGTCTATTTGTTCCAACCCTGTCCTAAATGTTTTACTTGAACCAATTAAATCTCCACCCAGGCCCTGAAGTAGTTCATTCTATCATGCTACCTGTTAAATCTAAAGTGGAATGGCCCCCCAGGACTGTGATTGGACACCACTGTGTTATTGCATGCTCTTGCTAGCATTTTAATTGTGTAATTATCATTTTTTAAAGTCAAGCTGTCATTATTTTCTGGTAAGTAAAATATATATAATACTGTGTTTGGCTAGCTTGTACATTTTGTTTTGTTTGTTTCAGTATGCGATTGAATAGTTTTCAGCATTATTTAGCTGACTTCCATATACTTCTAAGACAGTAATGTTTGGGTTAACACTCCCCTGTCTAAAGATATGGATATAAAAAATACCCAACAAAAATGTACCCCCTGGAGTGGTAACCATTGGCTACACAATACAAGAAAGGATAGGTGGATTTTGACTGAATTTATTCAATTTGGTCATTTTCAAAAGGATATATAAAATTGATTCTTGTTGAACTGTACTCAAGGTAAGTGTTGCATCTTTGGAAATAAGTCCTGGAAGTTAAAGTCAACTGAGGTGTCATTGAAAATAGAAGAAGATGAAATATGTCTTAAAGCAGCATGTTAAGGAAAAACTAATTATTTCTAATAATGTTTTGTTGGTTAAGTCTCAACCTGCCCCTGTTCTAGCCTCACAAGCTTTCCCCAGGGTCACTGTAACATGTCATAATGCACAATATATATATATATATATATATATATATATATATATATATATATATATATATATATATATATATACTATAATAGCTAAATACTTTGCATTTACGATTAAATACTCCTACAATAACCAAAAGCAAACATGGGCTAAGAATATAGTATAATACTCTCAAATGATGGGATCAAAAACTGTTTTTTTTTTTAAAAACTCTTAACCAAAATTAAAATACTACATGGGTTTGTAGAGTGTGAGGGTTTAAATCCATGTACCTGTCTTATGTGAAAGCCATACATACAAAAGGTCAAACTAGAACATGGTGATGTAATATAGAATGATTAAGTTAGAAACATTTATAAAACAGGACTTTAACCATATGCTAAATCTCTAGTGCATTCCGATGTGTAATGCAGGATGAAGGACAAGTGTTATTGACCCCAGCTATGTGACTCAAAAAAGGCAAACCACTGCCCTGGGGGTAGCATCATGCCTTTGGGTATGAAGTAAAAATCATCATCCACTCTTTTTGGTAGGTGAAATAACTACAGAACTTTTTATTCAATAACATTTTAACAACATTTTGTAAAATTCTATCTTTTTATAACTCTGTGGTGCCAATGAAAATTAATATATTAGTACTTCACTAGTGCAGTGTCTTTAAGAGATTTGTGTTTTTTGTGTTATTCAGCCAAAATGTACAAACAGTACAGTACAAAACCATTACCACCTAGGTGATAGCAATCTGCATTACAGATCATGTACTTTACTTTGTTGCCTGAAGGTCATTGAAGGCTATAGCAGGGGATGAATCATAGATCAATCTATCTTCTATCAGCAAAACAGTACACTGCCACATTGTTTTTAAAATAATTTAATAATTCAAAAATCCAGAAGCTGACGGGACATTTTATGCAAACAGAACTCCATGCTACTTAACTACCCTCAATATTTCAGAAATTTGGATGGGCAAGTCAAAAAGTCAAATAAACAGAAACCACTTTTTCTATTTCTAATAAACACTGTTTTGCCTTCAAAACAAACTGTTGTAGGTTCAGATATTATCTTTGCATTAAATTGACAAAAAATGATTTTTTAAAGGTACTGCCTGTTACAGCTATGGAGAAAATGGACACAGGGTATCCCAGCAGACTATGAAATGCTTGTTGAAAAACAAAGGTAAAAATAAAACACTTAGGTTCTGAATTTTGTATTCTGACTGTATTGTAAGGCGGATTTATAATATAACGCTGTAAATGGGACACTATGTAGCATTCATAACATCTTCATAAATAAATAACATTAACAAAAGGCTTTTTTTTTTTTTTTTTTGCCAAAAAACAACAACGTTGTACTAAGGCATGTCATAGAGATTATGAAGGATTTAAGTCTATACAGTGTTGACAAGGTCTTTCAAACTAATTTTAGTAGAGCGTTACTGAACATTATATATGGTATTATAACTAATGTTAACACTGTTTTAAACTGTTGTTAATGTTTACATTCATTCAGAATGGTTCTGGGTTATATTACTTTGTCTAACTGGCTACCAGATTACTTCCAGGCCTTCTACACCTGTACTTTTGATACTTTTGATAAAATATATTTTGCTTTTGGAATGAGGAACTAAAATCAAGGCTAAAAAAAGGGTTTTTTGAGTGTTGGTTTTTTTTTAAATTAAATGGCAATTGGAAAGAATACCCTGTTAATAACTGACCTGCCATAACTATGAGTGAACCTTCTGTCTGCAGCAGAGAAGTATGATTATAGGAATCTGACCGATGGAGATCACATGTTATGTATTCAGCTTAAGCAGCATATATATATATATATATATATATATATATATATATATATATATATAATGTATCTTTTATATATTCTGACACATTAAAAATGTACAATGTAGCCTGTAAATAACAACAAAGCAGTGATTAAACCCTAACCATCCTGCATTGTTATGAAGATTCTTGAGATACGATACCTTTTAGATTCACCATTTCAGATTCAGTTATGATATTATTATACATGAGGACAGCTTTCAGATGACTACCACTTACCCCCAACTACAACAGCTGTCATTATGCTGATTCACACCACTCTGCAGACTGTTGGGTCTAGCCTTTATATATTATAAGTGACGTCCCTGTTTGAAATCATTAATAGTAAAAGATATACTGACTTGTTTTCTGTGGATTCGATTAAATATTGATACAATCCTCAAATTTTGTTAGTGATAAATGGACCAATTTTTATCCAGGGGAATACCTTAAGCAACCTACTGAACATATACAATAAGTAGTAAATTAGCAAATGAGAAATAATAAGACTACAGTTCTTGGTGTAATAAATTTTGCATTAGTATATTTATGCGGACTTCTCATTGACTCTCACTATATTTTAATTTATCATTTCTAATTCCAGTTAGACAAAATTCCATACAGGGTGAAAGTCGACAACAAACTAAATATTTTGGCACTTTTATTATTTTTTTAAAGGCATATTTAGTTCTTAAAAACATGTTTTACAAAGTGGGGATGTCCCCAAAACATTGTTTTTCAGGAGTTACTATTTTTTCGGAGACATTTTCTCAAATTGTGTCCGAACATTGATAGTAATAGCTGCCCACACACACACACACACCACTCCACCCCTGTGTTACTCCATTGGTTTCATATACTGGATTTGTATATTTTGTTCACTGTGCTAAAATAGTACACTCTTATCTCACCTACACTACAATCACTTCCCCGCATACATAGGAACATGCTCACATATGCAATTATACAGCATCCCTAAAAAAACAATATTTGCATATTGGCCCTGAAAAACCCAACAGCCAAAGCCAGTAAGGATATGCATTACATCTCCACCTGCTGGTCTGTTACAATATTTTTAGCTTTATGTAATTTGCCATAAGTAAAAAAAAAAAAGACTTACATAAAACTAGATAGAAATGTGTGTGCTGAACTGAGAAAAAAAGAATGACAAACCATAATGTTAAATTATTTGAATTTTAGTAGGAATAAATTACATTTACATCTATATTTTATCAGTATCCTGGTTTAAAATCTTTAGTTTCAGACTAAACAGAAATAAACTCAGGGAATACAAGTATCTGGCAAACAACGATTTTCTTTCCAGGGGTAATGATGATAATTAGGACGTGAACAAAGCCACCTTGTGCTCTTCACATTTTCCATTCATTTGCTACCAGATAAGCAGTTCAGTACAATTCTCTAGTGTTTCTATCTTTAGGGACTATTTCTGTCAGATGCTGGTGAGAATGCATCGCAGTGCCTGCATATGTGAAGAGCGATAGTCTGGCTTGTCATGTGCAGATAGGCCATATTCTTGTGTAAACTGATGGCTTTCCTTTATCACTGTCACCGTCTGACTTAACAAGCTGTGACTCCATGGCTCATCACAGAAGGAACTGTCATCCTTAGAAGGCTCAAATGTATTTTTCTCCCTTTTCGTATGTTGTGTGACATGAGGCAGAACAGTAAGCCCAGACAGACTGAATGGCCATAGCAAGTTAATAGCAAGCACCCTGAATTGCATCGTTAAAACTTTTAATTTGAATTTACTAATTATAGGTGAGCCCTAGACTTCAAATTCAGGCCAACGAGCTGGAGCCTAAACCAGTTACTACATACCTCCTTCCACTCTATACCAAATGCAATACCACATCCTATTCTCACAGCCAAAGGTAAAAAATAAATAAAAAATTGCACAACCCAAGAAAGGACAATTCCTAACTGGACTACCCTGGGTGATTGGATTAGTCCTGCTTACTTATGGATTAGCCATTATTATTATGTTTCTTAATGTTATTTTGATTTCTGTCTTTCATTATGGTCAGAAAGTGTTAATTGTTCACAAAAAAGTTTGGAGGATGGAGAATAACTGTAGAATATCAAGAAATATAGACCAGTTAAAATAAAAAATAATAAAAAAGTGATAATACCTTCTTTTACTTGACAAAAATGCACATTTAAAGTACAGCATATACTGGCGCTTTAATTATGCTTATTACATTAGTTCTCTTTTATGTTAGGTAATAAAGACTAAAATGAAATTATCTGATGTGTTTTTCTGGTCAGTATACAAAATCATTTGAAATGGAACAGAAATGTGATATTAGCAAAATGGCCACAGAACTCTGCAGTCATTGCAAAATGGAAATCAATGTGCAACCACAGATATCTTAGACAGGCAAGTAACAATGCCATGTGAAAGAATCAGATTCGGCTCACACTGTTGCTAAATGAACTATTAGGTTCAATTGCAAATCGTATAGCTCATTGAGAATTTATCCATAGGATATTCAGTAATACTAAATAAGAACGTAAAGCATGTATACAGTTTGTTTTTAGTATTATTGAACATTCTGTAACAACAATCAAGTGAGTTCTGTGCCCACAGTTGTCAAGCAAAACAATTGAAAGTTCTTAAGCTAGTGAAAGTGTAAAACCATTGACCTTTAACACAGTAAATACTTCATATGTGTGAAAATAATGCTAATGTAATGACTTGTAATGAAAGGTTAATAACTAAAATAATAATGTTGCATCCAGTGGCTCCCTAGATATTTCACAGTAGATTTTCTAATATCATAAAATGCTTGCACCATTAGCTAAAGATGGTCTGCATGCACGGCTGCTACAAAATCAGTACATCTGGAACATTAATTGCTTTCTTGGAAGGTCTGATGCCCTTTACGGTAAATTGAGATATTCATTTATTTTAATAACTTATTAAATAACACCAACTAAAGTAATGACTATAATGATTTTGTTGATACTGATTGTTTTATAAGAACAGAAGATATTACATCTATTAACACAGAGAACGTGTTTTTATGTTATGTAGATTATTACTGTAATTGTAAGATATGCCACGCCATTAAAATTGTAAATTCTGTTTTCTTTCATTAGAATTATTACATTTTATATATTTATTTTACAATGAAACATAGCCACAATTAGTACCTTTTATTACTGGGAGTTTCTAAGCACCACAGTCGCTGCTCCCACAGACAGCACTGCTGTCAGACCACACTGCTTGTGTTCAGCAGACTGATTACCTCATTGCTGCTATTGCCAGTCCATGTGATTAGAAGTAACCATAGAAACCCATCCACCCTGTTCTTTTTCTTTCAGGGAATGCTTCCTAGAATGTGATTCTATTCAGGTACTTCCATGCTCTAGCTCTCAGCATTTTGAAGAGACTTAACATTACACAGTTAGTGGTGGTCTTAATCTATGAGTGTTGTGATTTAAACCTGTTTATTATACCCATAACAAAGACATCAGTGTACACAAATACATCGTCAAAAAGCTCTGATGCCTGTAAATCTAATACAGTATTTTGCAGAATAAAACTGTGCAGAATACAATATACAAATGTGCTTCCAGATTGATTGAGAAACAAAATAATACATATGTTTACAGAAAACATGTCTGTAAGTCAATCATACTGTAGTTGGACTTCTATTTGGTGTATGATGTTGCAGAAATAATACACTAATTACTGTTTGTATGAAAGAAAAAACATACCATATTTATATTGTTTGTTAGGATACCAGTACATTGTTATCTGATTTAGGCTACACGGGCAAATGAAATTTCAGACTGAGAGCTCAAATGTAAACTTGCTTTTAGTTACTAAAGTGTAATTGCCTCAGACAAGACATTACCTAATTGGTATCTGTGTCAGAACATAACTTCACACTCATTAAATATACTCACTCATTAATGTCTTAATTGCTGTATAGTTATAATAAGGCTCCCATATTTTCTCTGCAGTTAAAATTGCATTTTTAAAATGGAATATGTATTACTTATAACAACCCGGCAAAGCAGTTTTGTACATTCCTAGAGATGTTTTTCTGTGATCCCCCTGCTCTTAAACTGTCTGACCTTGAACTGCCAGTTAAATTAGAATTACTTCTTCTGAATGTCACATTATTGCTGTGAACTAAGCTTTTATGCAAGGTCTCTAGCTTGCTTATTTAGCCAAATAGATGTTACACTGGATCATATTGATAGAGCGCCACTAAAATGTGTTTTTTTGACAAAGATCACCATAGCAGAAACCTGAAAGAACCCAACTTCTTTATTTTTTGTTATAAATTTAAATTAGATACATTCTGTGGGATATAAATCCTTGCCAGTCACTCATTATCTTGCAAAGCAAAAACCTTTGATATCCAGAGAGTACATAGTGTCATGCTTTATATTTTGTAAATGTGAAGTATTGATAAGGGTTTATCTCAGCTGTTCCAGGCTCTTACGTGATGGGGCATGTGTTTGCTAATTGATTCTGTCAACACAGTTCTAGTGTGTTTTTTCTGTATTGAACGAACAGAGTTTTCTTTAGACAGAAAGTTTCATTGCATGCATCTGCTGTTTTTCTTATATTTTTTGTTTGTCCAATGGAGCTAAACATTTTTATGATAAATATGTATCTGTATAATGGTAAAAAAACATTAACCCTAATTGCAAGGATTAACCTGATAATTTTCTTGATTGCTTGCTTAATTTATAAATTATATATGTTGTTTAATGCTAATTTTATTTCCTCTGGCAGCTGCTTAGAAGTCTCATATAAGAAAAAAGAAAACAAACAAAATATTAAGTCTAGTTTAATTGACTTTATTTAAGGAACCTGAGCAAAATTTAGATTTAAGCAAATCAAAAGTAGAGCATGACAGCTATGTTCCCGAATGGTTCCTTAAGCTATTACAGAGAGTATTAAATTACAAAGATTATTTTAGTGGCAAATTATCTGGAATAGCAGGGTTTTCACTTTCCTGAACTTCAAATGCACTTATAAACGTTACATAATGACTTCACAACAGTTTACCGTTAACATATGAAGAGAAAAAAAAAAAAAAAGTCACTGGTTAAATTAATGAAATGCATATTGTAATAAAAAATTGCATTCACTTTGCTATACACCGAATACAAAACCTACTGCTTTGTTGAATCAAGTGCTTTATGTGACAAAATTAATTAGTAGAAGAATGATAACATAAAGAGGTTTTCACTTTATATTTTTTTTGTTTTTTATGGACTAATAGGAGTCATGTGATTCATAGGAGACACAGTGATTGGAGGGTAGGATGCTGGGAGACCTTTTGATGGTCAACACTAGACAATGAGCAGGCAATGGGAGGCACTGTCTTTATACAGTGCTTATAAGATCAAAGAAAGCTTCACTGTCTAAGTCCACTGAGATGTTGTGAAATGCTGTCCATACCATGCCACAACTGCATGTTTATCATACTGGTGACACTGATAAAGCACTCAAGCTGGTGTTCTTTAACCCAATTTTTAAAATCTTATCACTGGTCACTTTTATACTTGTTTTGTTTTATTTATGGCTATACAGAAAAAGATATGTTACATGAATGCCTCTCAGAAAATTGTCAGATACCAGGAACTTACAGGACCTGTTAATTGTATTTGTATTTGACAAATCTGCCTTGAAAAAGCATAAAAAACAGGTAAAAAGCAAGCAAAATATTGTATATTTTTTGCAAAGAAAAATTAGGGAAATACAGGAAAAACAAAAAGTTGTCCTTTTGCATGTAATGCTAATACTGAAGTTGTCCATGCATTCAAAGGGTTGTAACTTATTAATTGTATCCCGATAAAGCCAGGTGTTATCAAATAATTTTCTCTGGCATGCCATATACTCTAAAGTAAACCACTTACGATCTCGGGGGGGTCAGATAAAACCATCTATAATCACAGTTGCTTTGTGATTCATTTTCTATAAAACCCCTTGGCAACTCACTAACCTGCTGTGGCTACAGGCGGGGTCTCCACTTCACTGCACATTAACTACATAAGCATGTGGGTCCCACAACCTTTTTTTGGTTGGCATTTTGTCATCATTAGAAACGGAGGGCTCTCCATAGTACATGCTGGTAGGATCTAATATGTTTGAAGTTGACTGCCCTCTACCATACGTAATTGAAACATTTATATTAACATGGTTTATTCTCTTTGATAACCTCAGAAACAAACCACACTTAAAAAAACGGCATACTTTGAATTGTATATATATATTTAATTCAGAGAAACCTTGTGAAGGTGTACAACTGAGAGTGTTTTCAAAGTTCAAAGCAACAGATAATAGATTCATATAGGAAGAGATATGTATCAATTCCTGAACAGTTTTGTCAAAAACGGGAACTGTCCTCAATTAAGATATAACCTCTGCCATTGGATTTAGGAAATAGAAAATTAGCAAAGCTTCCTGTATTCACATCAATCCTGTAAGGCCTGTAAATTGAATATTAAATCAATATTCAATTGATAAACATACATGCCGTCTAAACATCAGCAATATTAAGATCCTGTGCCACTCTTTCCTTTGTTTATGTAGAATTAAAAGAGGTCCAGTGCTTGTTTCTTTAACCTACAATACAGTAGCTGTATGCTTAAGGGTTTTTTTTTTGTTTTATCCAGTAAAGACTACCATTATAAAATATGTATAGGGTTAAAGCTCATTAGAAACCTAATAATAGAAGGAAGAAAAGCGCCTGATGTTACCACATGTATCACATTTAGAGATTGCCTTTCTTTACACGCACAGGGCCCTGATTCACATGGGTTTTAGTTTCAATCACAGCCTAGCAAAAAGGTTCAAAAGTAATCAATTGTTATGAAACAGCCTACCTGGCAGCCTCTGCTCCTGTTCCAAGGCTTGTCGCCATGTATCACTTACCTGCTTTAAAAAGCAACATGATTCCCTGAACTCTAACTCACATTTTGAAGAGCACAGACACACGCTTTCATGATTGCATAGATAAACACACATTCCAGTTCTACAAAAATGGATGCAAGTGTCCTTTTAAAAATGGCTTAACACAAACACAGAATTAATTTTGCCTGCAATTATACAACGGTAAGCAGCAAGGTGCTAAATATAAAACCTAAAACTATAAATTAGAAACAAGTAGTACTACAGTAAAAGGTAGATTGGAAAGGGTTTAAAAATATATAATACGATCTTATCCACAAGTCATTCATGTTACTTGGTTTTCAGTTCTTATTTTGTTGCTGTTTTTCATCACATCTTTGACACTTATTTTTAAAAGGTTTACGCACAGCTGCTAAAGACCTTTCAAGAAGCCTTTAGTTCAGGCTGTTTTCCCTGTTTAAACCACCAGATGGCAATTTAATTTAAGCTGCTCCCTAAACAGGAAAACCACGCAGAGCTTAGATTTCATTTTCTGCTCTGGTCCGCACTCTGCTGCTGATACATTAGGGTTGTAAAACATTTATGTAAAGCCTGTATCACATTAGAAACTATTACTTTAATGTAACTAGACATTTACTCCCTAATGCCTATCTTCTCTTCCAACACTTGAAACCAATCTGAAACCCGCAACAGTTCTTCAATGGCATGTTAACATTCTAGTGCATCTCTAGTAAAGCCAAGGTCGCCACACAGTGGTTAGATCAAGCAAAGCAGCCCTTGTTCTCCAGCAACATTTGTGTGAACAATGATGAAAGTACAAGATGACAGGCTGTTTTATGTGATTTATTGGGTGTAGAAAGACAAATCACACAATACGGTGGTAAACGAGTTTCATTTGCCCCAAAGATTTCAGTAGCCTTTGTCAAACACAGCATGCGTTTTGGGTTTGACTACTTATCCACAGAATCTTTCAATAGCCACACAGGTGTGGTGGAAAACCTGGAATTTACTTTCTACTATACCTGTTGCAATAGCCTGAAACTGCCTTCAATTGACCTGAAGCAGCACGTAACAGCTGTGTTTCCCAGTGTCTTAAACCAGCTACATTTACTAAGTAGAGGTGCAAATTTCACTTCACCAATGCAAAGATTATCATTCATACTAATTGCAGCATATGTACAGTCAAAAAGATAACCACCACTGTACCTACAGTATATACAGCTCAGGACGACCTGGTTGGAGACAATCAGACATAAAATAATAAACAAAGAAATACATTTATGTAAATAAGCACGGAAAACACACCAGACAGATACAGAAATGTCAATATGATAATGCAGAACCTAATTCTAGAAAAGTCTAGAAAATACTGGATTGTAGGTGAACATTCTTAGAGAGTATAATTAGGCATAGGATGATTGCTGTCATTACCAATAAGTCAATATGGGAAAAAGTAAAGATCTATCTGAAGACCTTAGGCAGAAAATTATTTAGATATATTGTCATAAAGCTAGAGAAGGAAACAAGAGGATTTTCAAGCATTTGAGCATCCCAATTTCAACTATTGTTTCTATTATCAAGAAGTACAAGACTCATGGTACTGTCACAATGCTCCCTCGGTCTGGAAGAAGGTTCTTTCACCAAGAACAAGTAGGTAATGACAGCAATCATCCTATGCCTAACCCTGTTATACTCTCTAAGAATGTTCTCCTACAATCCAGAATTTTCGAGACTTTTCTAAAATTAGGTTCTGCATTATCATATTGAAATACATGTTTTTTTTTTAAATTTCTGAACACATTTTACACACAATAGATGTAAACCTTTTTATCTAACAAGTTACGACTACTTGCAAATTGACCAATGCAAGAGTACCTTCTCCCTATTGCTCATAAATATATATGGTATTTGCTACCTCTTTGTGCTTCTCTGCCACTGTATAAAAGTGAAGCCTACACTACAGAACCATTATATATTAAGTTATATTTTACTAGCACTACAATAGCTACCATAGTGCATATCATAGATGAATAATATCTTCATGTGGTGAGGTTAATAAAGGTTGGATCTCTGCATTTGCATTAATGCAGTTGCATGGATTTCCTTTATTTGTTTAAAAACTGGTTTTGTGTTGAACAGCCTCTCATGTTTTTATGAGACAAGAAGTCCTTTCAGCTTTCAATGTTATTTTGAATGTGTTAATATTTTGACATGCTTGGTAAGTTTTGGTGCCATTCAGCCTTAATGTGCCTCTATATCCCTCAAGTGCAGTAATTGGGTCATCAATGTACACTCCTGTAATCAAAATAGCAAATAAACATGACAATTAGGACATTTGTATTTTGCGTACACTGTGCTACACCTTTGAAGTACTAAAATAACTTTCCAATTGGCTTTCCCCTTTGAAGTACAAGATATCACCCCTTGGTATGGACCTAGTCCTAGACCTAGAGTGTAAATTATTTTAAGTATGATAGCATGACTATGCATAAATCTACCAACAGATGTCACTGTTGCCCATCTAATGAGATGTATAGCATCTACACTGATTTAAACATCAGTTTAATAACTGAATGTGGCTCTGTGGTTTCTGGTATGTGACTTAGAATATAAACTATTAATTACAGTTTTAATAATACTACTACTACTACTACTACTACTACTACTACTACTACTACTACTACTACTACTACTAATAATAATAATAATAATAATAATAATAATAATAATAATAATAATAATGTTTTACTCCTATTTTCCACCCAATTTCAATGTCGCCTCACCGCTGATCCCACTTATCGATCAGCAGGATCAACATGCAAAATTTGTTTCTTCTAAACCAATAGCTTTCACCCGCTTAAATTTGTTGACAAATGTTACCAAACTACTGGGTCCAGGAGGTAAGCGCTCAGCTTAGGAAATCCCCATCTGTCCTAACCAATAGGGGCGATTAGCAAAACTAAACCCAGTCCAGATTTTTCCTTCCCAACTCAACTAGAATTCGAACTATCGAGCTCCTGATCATGTGACTCATCCTGCACTCACGTGGTAGTGCCTTTACCTGGTGAGTCACTGGAGACCATCAGCATTCTTCCATTGCTTTCTTTTTAAATGAAAGTTACTTTGCATTTGTCTTAACTTTAATCAGAAAAAATGCAATTCAAATGAGTCAATTGATGCTAAAGCAGCAGCCTGCAGGTCAGATCAGGCTCTCAAATTACAGTCACAGTTTAAGAAAAAAAAAAAAACAGAAGCAAGTACTTCTCAGGCAGCACTCATTAAAGCTGAGTTACCACCTGGAAATGTCATTGTTAAACCTGACCTGAATATATTAGGCCACCTGATCCCATTCCTGTGATTCTATGGCATTAGGGGAAAAAAAACTACTTTTAAAATATTTCTACCTTCATGTTTACTTCAGTTTTTAGCATACATTTTCAGAGTATCCTGATATTGTTCTTTTGAATGTAGGCCAACTGGCTATTCCCAGGGTTGCTGTGCTCCACAACTGTTAAGAGACAAGCACTGTCAGCTGCTGCACCATACTGGTCATCTGGCCACAGCTTTGACCCCCTTAACATGATACACTGAAATCTAACTGCCTCCCAGAGAGAAAAAAAAATGTCCCTCAAGGTCAGACCCAGAACAGAAAGTTCTCCAATTCCCCTCTCCCGAAATATAAGCAGCAGTGAAATGCAGGTCTGCAAGGCGAGCTACAGTATGTGCAGTAGACATCAATAACCAGTCTTTTCACTTATTGACATTTCTGACTTAATGTGTTATTAAATTACTGTAATTCTTAACAATGGCAGGGCATGTTTTCAACATACGTTGAAAAAAAAAAAGTATTTGATAGTAAAATAAGGGTTCCAATTAATATGGATTCCAATCCATATTAAGGGCCTGCCTAACAAGTTATGCTTAAATATTTACTCTTGTTAATCCAATGGGCTTAGCAGGCATGGAAAAGGGTTGAGAAAGACACCCATCTAAACTTCTTTTATCTGCTACATGACCCTGACCTGATATTTTATGAGTTAGGTCTAGAATGAATCAAAGTGAAGATGAACTGACCTTGCATGACAAAGGGATAGATTACAATAAGCAGACAACATGGCGGTTCTACTCAAATGTAACAGACTTTCCTTTTGGTAGAGCCAGAGACAGGTGTGGTGGAGGATGGTGCACGTTCCTTCCATACTTCTTACAGGAGTCCATATGGAGTTAAATAAAATAAAACAAAATGAGAAAAAAAAACACTCCAAAGCACACTAGGTGGCACTGTACATTAAACAAAAGAAAGTTGCAAAACTATTTTGGATTTTCTTGGCTTCAAAGTTTTAGGTCACAAGAATAAATGTGCATGTAGTTTTTTCACATCATTAGACATAAATTAAATCAGAGAGTAAATGATAATATTAGAATGTCTCATTTGAAACCTTTTCGCAGCAATAGACCAGAGTTGTTTCATGAGGAAAATGTCACAAAATCTAACATTCATATAACTTGAATTATAAATCAGTGTGAAAACCCAACTGTGTGCTATGTTAATGAATATTTAAAGAGGAGAGTTTATAGATCAGCATGCTGACAACAGAAGAATACTAATTCTTCCCTCCGTTTCTGATAACAACAGGGTTAAACAGAACACTAACTGCATAATTCATTTTCCATTTAATGTTTGACTCCCTTTGCCTTTTTTTGGTGCAAGCATGTTGTCTTATAGAATAAGTACTTTATCCAAAAAGGTTACATTTGTACATTATATTTTGGCAAAAACATTCTTGTAAATATTTGTTCTAGATGTAAAAGGAATGCAAGTACGCTAAACACACCATTGAAAGAGATATAACATGTTGTGAATGTACATACATTCATTTTTTTAACTGGTGTAATCAGAAAAAAAGGTAGTATATATTTTTGTTTTAACTAATTGCATATTTTGTATTTTTGTTATATAATTTATATTACCACAAGCAAGGCCGGCCTTAAGGCAAGGCAAGCGAGGCGGCCGCCTAGGACCCCACCCTTTAGGGAGCCTTGTGTTCAACCGGACTGCCGTGAGATTTAATGTGTTCGTTAGGTGTGCGCAAAACGCTCGGGTGCAAATATGACGCTATGGTGCTAGATTCTACCTCATATAGCGCCAGTAGACATGTAAACATTTTTTTTTTATTATTATTCCTTAGCAACCACAGATGATGATAGTTTCTCATTGGGTCTGGACTACTGACATGACCCACCCACACTCATCCACATATACAGGAGAGAAGGTTTGTGTCGTGTGAGAAACTGGTAACAAACTGGTAGCAAAAAAATGTGGCAGCACACTTTTACACAGTGATCAATTCAATCTTTGTTCAGCAAGTCAAAAATGTATGTGGGCAATAGTAGACTTAACAATAATGTTTTGTGTTCGCAAGCCTCTTCATTTACCGCGAAAGTTAAGCTTTGATTAGATTTTTTTTTTTTAACCCAGTAAGATATTTTCTGAATGGAATAATATTATAATAATGACCATTGAAACATTAAAATAACATCTACCCATATCTAAAATACCCACCTTTTAAGTACATGTTTGTTTACGAATTATTCAAAGAATAAATTGAAATAATATTACATGCTGCTATGAGTCTTGCCACGGATGAGAGAGATGTGGCAGAATTTCCTTTTTACAAAATATTACAAATATGGGTGTGATTAGATTAGATACATTTTGTTAAAAATATTTACTGTAACACAAAACACTCAAAAGTAGTGGAGGGGGGGGGGGATCGGGGGGGGGGGTAGCACCAGTAGGCTCTCGAAACAGTTTAGCACCAGTTTTCTAAATGATTTGTAGCCCTGACGCTGTATCTGCAGCTCATCGTGTCCTACCTCGCAAGTAGGAGTCCTGTGAAAATGCTGCAGTACATGCTTCAAAACAGATGAGCCGGCAGATCATTCCAGTAGCTGTTGCTTCTGTTTTCTAGGCTGAAATTGATCAAGATATATTTGCACTCAACGATGACTCAAATAAGACTGTCAAATTTGACCATACTGTCAAATGAGACCGAAGTTGCCAAGAATTTAGAATACTCAGGTTTGATAAAGGACTTTGCTGCCAGTAAAGCTAGAAAAAATGTATTTGTAATTTATGTTCTTACATAATTTAGCACGTAAAATGAAAAAAAGGATTTGATAATGTCCAGGGGTTAATTTGTAAAAATGTTTTTGTAAAGAATGGCATTGCACACAGAGTGTCAAGTGTCAAAGAGGGATTTTTTTGTTATTATTATTATTTATTTATGTATTTATCTCTGCCTGATTATTCTTGCCACCGACCTGTCAGAACCCACTTACAGTCGGTCCACTCCAAACTGGCTTAGCAAGAGTCTACTGTGTAACAAAAATGATTTCAGGTTTGGTTGAAAACCATCTTTTAAAAAAACAAAAAAGGCTGTGCAGTTATTATAATTCTATATATAACTATATATGCACTTAAACAAATACAGCATCACAAAGTGCAACTAGGGTATGAATATAAAAGAACACTTCATTATTTTAATATGTAGGAAACATTCTAACAAAGGTGAAAGGTCATTCCGTTTGGGAGAATGTGCACAGAGAATCACTGAGTCAGTACTGGTAGTGTTATACTGTATATTACAGGGAAGATTCATTAAAAACAACCCTTACTGCACTCTCCTTTTCAAGAGGGGGCAAATATATAGGAGAAAGTCTGTTAAAAGTAAAAAAATAAATAAAAAAATCATAAACCGGGGGAAAAATCAATATAATCTAAATTATTTAAAAATAAGTAACAACACTGCCTCCCACTGTTATGTACCATACACTAAATCTGAAGCCAGAAAGGTGGGTTGTGTGCAGCAATTGCTGGTTTGGACACTTTCTCCAACACTCATTAGTAGCTTGGAGCCTTGGCTCCCTGTTAGTAGAAAGGCAGGGATCACAGCAGGGAAGTGATAGCTCAGGCTTCTCACATTCCTGCTGTACCTTAGCAAAGTCTTGTAGAGCCTTTTCCTGGCAGCTCATTAGTAGATGCACTGATGCATAAGAGGCAGTCATTAGCAGGGTTTTTTTCAGAGCTGGTGTCTGATCAGATGACTAGTGGCATCACAGTTTTTAAAGAAAGTACATCTCCACATTTCAGCCTGAATGTAGGAGCCACCGAGTTTCTAGGCTTTATTGCATTTTAAGGGTAAGCAATTCAAACATATCTAATATCTATATATCCTTCTGAAACCGCAGACTAAATATTGGTACTTGAGCTTTGGTTGCTTGTATTTTTCTTCATTATTTTTTATCAAGAATATGTATCTTTCCACTGGGCAAGTGCGATCCCCGAGTACCTGTTAGTTAGTTTTCTCAGCTGCTGGGTAAATAAGATCTCTTGTGTCTCTTTGTTATCCAGCTGCTGGGTGAGTAGGATCCTGGGTATCTCAAGAGGCTTATTTTCTGTCCAACAGGCTGATAAATATGTTACAGAGTTCTACAGCTGAACTTCCATAGCCTGTAAGGGAATGGAGACTCTTCCTGGACAAACAGAAGTTGCAGGGACAGAATGTATTTGTTCCATTATTTAAGGTAATTAACCACAAAACCATCTTCTCTGGTCTTGTTTGAGGATATTTGAGATTTGAAGAGCTAGTTAAAAGAAACCACACACACCTCTGAAAATATCAATAGTATTCTATTACTGCTCAGTTTTAAGGCTAAATATTTTTCTCATTTATTTTTTAACATAAATGCAGGTAGAGCCCTGAGGTCTGTACTGCCTGTCTGATGCATGCATGATCCTGTAAGGGCCCTGTAAGATCCGCCTGTCAATCATGGCAGTGACATGGAGAGGTTGGGTGAGGGTGTGTTATCTCTCCCTCTCTCTGCGTGGTCGGGAGGCGGGCCTAGGGGGGGTCGCTCGACCTATACAACTAGCGCTTTGTTATTCCTTCTTTCTTGCCCTTGTAGGAGAACAAGAGTAAACAAACCCGAGAAATAACGTCAGGGTCTGGAGTGAGAGACCGAAACGGCAAGCTTGGCTGAGGAAAACAGCCGCTATAAAGAAATATTCATTTTTACGTACCCGAGTGGGACGTGTGTAGGTAGCTGGGGAAGGTTGGGCAACCCAAAAAATATAGTGAGGGAATAACAAAGCATAGCTGAAACCAGAGCCACATTGAATAGCGATGGTTGTGGGAAGCTGCAGAATGCAGCAACTTTCATTTGTAGTTTTATTAACAGTGTTTTATTTTCCCTTTTTCCTTTGTGCATTCTGTTTTGATTATTAAAACTGAATAAGGATGGAACGTTTTACCATCGTTGGTAGCGTTCCTATGCAGTGCAACAGTGCCCTCTGCTGTATTAAATAAATCAGTGCACCAAGTGATGTGTTCAACTCCATTTCTGTGTCAGTGAATTCCCCACACCCTCTCACAAGGTATTTTACAAAGCATTCATTTTCACAATATACAATAGATAAACAATATTGGTCTTTATAAATATTACTGTTGCACAAAATCATTTTACCATAGTAGGTCAATTGGACTAAAATATATACCCTGGCTCTACAGCAAAAGTTATAACGCCTGGAAAGTTTGCAAAAACATTTGAGAAAGTTTAAGAAAAAAAAACACCTCTCATCCACAGTGAGAAAATCATTTGTAGAAATGTAGAAAAGAAATGGAGACTAAGGGCCGGACCAAATCAAACCCTGATTGCTCTTGCGAAAGTTTAAGCGATAATATCACTCGTTTCAATATCACATTTTCTTTATCCTGAAACCAAAACTAGCCATTTCCAATCCGCGAAAGGGGCAGAGAGAAGTTTTGGAGGAGTAGGAGGGACTGCCGAAAGCAACATGAAAACAGCTGTTGAATCCCCAGCCGGTATTTGTGACCGTTTGAAGGGCGGAAACAACACGGTAACATGCAAAAAGGCTGGTGAAGACAGCCAGGGCAGAAAAAGCTATTACATACAACTACTACGACTACTAATAATAATAAAAATACTGTAGCATGCATGGGAGAAGGCAGCAGCAGGGCTGGTAGGTGACGTAATCACACATAAAGACATAAGCCCGATATAATACGCACCTTGCAAGGGAGACGACTCTTTTGTACAGCGGTATCGGTGCTATGCTATAGTGTGAGAGGTCCCGGGTTTGTGCCCGCACTCTGCCTATGTGCGGATTACCTCATTCTGTGTGATGCACCTGCCTGTGTTAACCGAGATTGCTACAATACATTTAATAATAATAATAATAATAATAATAATAATAATAATTATCTGCTGTTATTTTTATGGTGTAAAAATATAGAAAAATACAGACGCGAGTTTGAAAGAAAACACAGACACACACACACACACACACACACACACACAGCAATTACCACGTCTGCAGCATTGTGCATCTGTCACTGTTATGAAAGCGTGCCACATTGTTTTCATGATTTTTGTAAAAATCCATAGCGTGCCCTGGCTTGTGTCAGCACCATGCAATGCCAGCATCCTCATACCCGACTGGCATGTTGCTGCCCAGAGCCCTGTTGTGCACAAGGCTGTATAGTAGGTCATAACTGCACAAGAATGAAGATAAAAAAATAAAAAAAATAAAAATGTTGGTTAACAAAGAAACTCCGTGCGACTATTATAAAATTTAAATGCTGATAAAAAAAAAACGGACAGAGTCGGGTACTTGCATTTTATTTTTATTATTATTATTATTATTATTATTATTATTATTATTATTATTATTATTATTATTTCTTCTGTCGAAAACCCAAAGCAAATTTAAAAACTTCATCTTGATGCTTTGGAGATGACAGTTAAGCTACCATGCTAGGTATTACGTAATTTTGTTATCTACACGGATTTATACGTTTCGAGGGGACCGCTTGGCATGCTGACACGGTATAGCCAAAATCTAATTTGTGCTCCCTTGTACTGTAACCGTGGGCTTGTTCTTACATGCCGAGAATTTGGGCTTCATGTATTGTTTCTGTGAAGGCCTACGTGTTGAAGTACTTTACGAGAGTAACCAAATGTTAAAAACTAAAAGTTAATATATTTAAATTGGTTAAAACATTCATATGTTCTTTATTAGTATTCTAGTTTGTTTACATTTGCTAGCCTCGAGTTTGATCGAAGTTCAATGTAATGGAGCAATGTGCCTTTAAGAAATGAATAATTTGAACAGAAGTAGGTGACGTCACAGATGATGTGCGAGTATGTCCATGGACTTAAAAACAAAAGTGTACTGTAGTCGTAGCTTACTACAAAGATGAGAACTAAAAGAAAATATATCTAAAAAGCTTTACCATCACTGAAATAGACACTGCTCCACGCAACGCTCTCCGTGAGTAGAAAAGAGTTTATTGTTTGTACGTATTAAAGAAATAATATGTATTGCTTTATTAAACATTTAACTCGAACTGTGGCAAAAAAAAAAAGTAGCAAAGAAGGAAACTGTCTTGTGCGTGTTTCGTTTAAGGGTGCAACAAACACAACAATAGGCATAATACATATAATATTTGATACTGTAAATTATTAATTTTAAATTATTCAGTGTTGTGTGCAAGTGTTCAATATATGAGGTCAGTGGAGTGTCTTAAGGCATGTACTGGTTTTTTTTTTTTTTTACAAATGTCAGGATGTTTAGTGTTATTTTTTTTTACTATTTGCTTAATACGCGATAGCTTTCGACAAGTTCGAAGTTGACTATAGAATCCGGTCCTGTGAAAGTCTTGCGATGTGATTTATAGCTGGAATTGAGTAGATTTGGTCGGGCGATAGCAAACCACTTCCCCTTCTCAACCCACTTGTAGTCAGCAAGCGCTAGCTCCTTTTGAAGGGCGAAAAGGGCTTGTTTTTGATTTCGCTTGCAATATTTCTTGTGTTTACCGCGAATGCTTTCACGTCCTCGTTCGCTAAGTGCTAACTTTCATTTGGTCTGGCCCTAAGTTTGAAAACAAGTTTTTATTTACCCAAGTCCCACATATGCTTGCTTCTGTAGATTAACAAATACACACAGCAAACATGATGGCAGATAAGTACATTCAGTGCGCTGCCTTTGTGGTCCTTTCCACTTGCAAACCTTGCAAGCCTTGTATTTTCACAGGTTTTCTTTGTATTTCAAGACAGAAGCATTTATAAATTTAATTGGGGTCAGATTAAGCCTGTGCTTTAGACAATAGCTAAAAGCGATAAGTTAATGCGTTATGACATTTAAGCAGCCAAGAATGAAGGAAAGCTTTGCTTTTGTAAAAGTTTACTGAAACAAATCTCATCAGCTTAATCGGGTCTGGCGCTGCCCATGTCGGAACCATTTCTTGAAGTTCCAACTCAGCTCTGGCTCCTGCTGACTAATTCAGTGTTGGTTGTTTTCTGCAACATGAATTCAAAACCTTGTTAAGGCTAAAAAAAAAAAAATGGGCAACCATTGCAAGAATTCTCCTCTTCCATTAAACTTATGATTGCCAGCAATTAGTTAAGCTCCCTAGCAGTAAAATGACAATGTGAAGAGTGCACAGGTATCTGCCCCAGCTGAAAGACTTTACAATGTTTGTTAACCTTTGGGGTCATTCCTGATTCACTTCTGTAGACAGAAAACAAGATTTATGTAACACAAATCAATATGGCTCTAAGATTTTTTTTTTACTATTGAGGATGCTAGATTTGGGCACCTCTCTTTATCAGTTTACCATGACAGTAATGCATTTGTATTCCTATTTTACCTAGGCAGTGATGAATCTGGTGGCAGGGAAAACAAATATGTTTCCTTGTTGAGAGACATGTTGTCCATAATTTGCCTGGGCAGACCTGCCAATATGCTGTTATATGTCTTACCTCCTGGATGTTTTTTTTTTTTTTTTTATCTTAGTGTCTGCCAATGTGAAGAGTTGGCAGTTTACATCCATCCAGCAAATATCAGGAAACTTGCTTAGTTCCCTTCCTGTTTAAAATAGGTGCATTCTAACAAGCACAGCTCCATTATTGTATTGGGTATACAAGGCTCTTCAGTGAATGCCTTAGGTATATTCTGCTTGGATAAAGATTCAGACTCAGCAAAACACTGGATTTAAAAGAATAATACAAATGTTGTGGAGTATGGGTGGTTTCCAAAATAAAATGTATACACATTTTTAACCAGCAAGTTTGTTTCAGAGGAGAAACTGGACATGCCAGGACAGCAGATCCCGTCCTTTTTCATATGTCTAACAGTCATTATACAGAGGGCAACAGATCCCAAGTCATTGTCATCCCTAATCCAATACACACTTGTTACCTTATCATTTTGCTAATAAATAAATAAATATAAAGAAATCTGCCAAATAATTCTATTGATGATATCATTAATTTTGGCTATTTTCTATTCACACAATTGTCCAGCAACTGGATCAGGGAGGTAGGAAGATTTGGCCTTGAATGTGACCGGTTCAATTAGACTGAGATCCGGAGATTGAGCTGGCCTAGGAAAATGACTGCAGTCCGAATAATGTATAATACCAGCATTATAATCTAGAAATTATGAAAAATTAAGTAAAATAAATATGGAAAAGAAAAGAAAAAAACAAAAATAATAACATTGTTAATCAATTTGTGATTAAGAAGTGTTTATTTTTTGAATCTGGCAAAGCAACACACTTCACACCACCCCTATTCAGTTACTGGCCACTAGGTACGATTTACGCAAGCCAGTTCCATTGAGCTCTGCTTTGAGTAATCTGTAGGTGATTTTATTTTTCCACATGTGTTGCTATTAAAAAAAATAAAAAAATAAAAAAATAATTGATATAAACATACTCTAGCTAGTAAACAGAGAAAACGATGTTGAAAATCGTAGATTCAACAATGAGTGGACCAATAAATACTTATTTATTTTATCAAGTGTACTGAACACAAAGCCAATGTGTTTATTGTGCAATAAATGTGTGTCAGTAGTTAAGGAATACAATATGAAAAGGCATTTTGAAACCAAACACGGAGCTTTGGGAAAGACGTATCCAGAGGGCTCAGCAGTTAGACGTTCAAAAGTAGGAGGTGCTGATCTCTTCCTACTAGCGTGCTTGTGCAGCTCTTGTGTGAACTTGCACTCATCAGTTGTTTTTTGAGATTCATTAAAAAGTATACCATAGAAAGGAGATTAACAATTTGATCAGAAACATCAAATGTCATTATTTGGGAAATTAAGCAAAACATACTCCCTTTCCATGGGACTGATCTCTGTTTTTGACGTGTTCAAGTTTTTATTTTTGTGTCAGAGATGGAATAGAAACAAAGTGTATTTGTTTTAAGTGGCACACTCACATACTGTGTAATGAAAGTTTTTTGTGTGTACACCTTTACCTTACTTTCAACCACACTGTCGCACAGTTCTCTCTCTCAGACTGTATATTATAGTATATTATAGTATAACAGTTATGCTATTGTCACACACATTTTAAAATGTTTGGAATGATACTCCGTTAAATGCTCACACTGTTCTATTATTAAAGTACTATTCATGAGGTAAAATATTGTTCAATATACAAATATTACGTTATATGACATTTATTATATTGCTTAAAAATGTGCAGAGTAAAATACCTGGCCCGCCTACTCCTAACTTTTTTCCAATCTGGCCCCTTTAAAAAACTAGTTGAAGAGCCCTGGTGTACTCTCTAAGTACCGTTGCAGTACAAGACACACAGACATGACTACTGCATCAATATAGTACTGTATACTTAAGGATGGGTTGTAGTTTGAGATTCTCTTACTGATTAAAAGAAATACCAAGTGACATTGGTTGAACATAAAAAATCTGTTACTTTCAAACTGTTTTCAATCAGCTTTTAACCAAGACTTCAAACCCAAAAGGGTAGAGGTCAGATAGCGTTAACCTGAGGTTAACTGATGTATAATCTGTTTATGTCATCAAACTGAATGGCTGATTAATGTTTTGCAGGTATGGTGTGGGATGTACACTGCCATGCACTTGACATCTCATGCAGATGTTTTTTCAGTCTGAAAGATTGGGTCAGATCTATTAAGATATTATTTTATATCACAAAACACAGTGTTGACTTCCTTAATATGTTCTGTATTGTGCTACAAAGTTTTTTTTTTATTATTATTTCCTGTGGCAGTTAAAATGCGTACATATTTTCCAAATGTGCCATCATATGACAGAACACATTAATTATAGCAGTCAGTTTATCTTCCTTCTTCACAACATCTCTGATTAAAATTTCACACATTACAATGATGTGCTTCATCGCTACAAGCTGTGAAATTTACTCAGCAGTCAATGAGTTCTGATTTTATTCTTGGGAGATTTGCAGAGCATAAAAAAGTTGACTTATGATCTACGACAGCAAAATCAAAGCATTAAGTGCTTGAGGAAATGCTTTAATTACATGCAAATGGTAATATATCTTAGCAACATATTCATTAAAATATCGTGTGAATGAAGGAACAACAAAGCAATAACTTCTCTCCTGATACGCTAGTTCAAATTTCATATTTGTAAAGTTTAATTAAGCAATAGATTATGTTTTGAAGGGAGTGTTCAATTTAATGAATCCCTCGAGTGAACTGATAAACACTAAAATAGAATCAAAGCATTCATCTATTTAATGGATGTGAAAATTAGGGATGCAAATGGTCTTGGACCTATTTTCAATGCTCACGGGAATGTTTGCAAGATAAAGAAGACATTTATGTAACTGGCATTTATACGTATCGTTTGAGATATATACACTCAAACAATGTTATACATTGTCCCTACATGTTTAGGGCTTAGTTTAGGATTTATATAAAAACAAAATAAGCCAGACTAATTATATGTGACACACTATGTATTTTAATAGAAACAGTAGAAACAAGAACATTCACATTTCATTACAGTGCAAAGGAGAATCGGAAATATTTCTTCTTTTTTATAAAGGAAGTCCTTTGGCAAGGCTCAGTATTGTTGTTAGATATAATTCCTCTAAAGCCTCCCTCCATCTTGTTACACTTTCCACTTTACTTCTGTAGTTCCCTTTCAATTCGAAGACTACCACTAAAACATTAAGTATGGGATATGCCTGCCTATTGGTAGGTATTTTCTGAGCTCTCTATACCACAGCTGCCGATAGGCCCCTTCCTGGGGTGACGCCCTCTGTCCCGCCTACAGAGGGATTTAATACACAAACCATGGAAGCCATGTTCTCTTTTTGCTTCTCAAGACGGTAAGGTAAGACCATCTGTGTTGGTATTTGACCGTATTGTGAAAAAGAGCTTTTGAGTCAACTGCAGTTCCCTTGCCTTTCAGGCTGAAAGCTGGCTTGCCGCTTTCATGGAATCAGTGACTCCTAATTCAGACTTTTGCACGCGCTCGCGTTGTAGGCTGCTGCTTTCCTATCTGTGGTACGTGAGCTGCCATGTGGCAGTTTAAACATATATAAAAATATATATTGTTGTTGTTGTTGTTGACTGAATACCCTCGCTGGCACATCAGCAGTGCACACACGGTACAACGACTTGCCTGTTTTGTGCAGCAGCTAGTAAAAAAAAAAAAAAAAAACAACAGGCCTTGTCCTCCACGGGGCTGTATTTTTACTAGACCCGCTGTAGAGTAGACCTCGCCGGCTACCTCAGCCCGTCCACCTTGGTGCGTTGGGCCTTCAAAAAAAAAAAAAAAAAAAAAATAATCGAACAACAACAACAGCACTGTGTTCGCACTCCTATTGTTTGTATTGTTTTTTGTACTCCGTTCACAGATTTGCTCACCACAGCTTCGGCCTGTGTGTCCCCTGGTATATGCTACGTGTTGACCAGGTGTGTGACTACACACAGTTAAGATAGGCACCACTGCTTCAGCGGCCCCCGGTGCTTCGTACCTTGTGCACGCTCAGCCCGTGGTACTTTGGTGCCCGGTGCACGTAGTGCACACGGTGCGCACGGTGCTCAGTGCGATCGGCGCTCGGTGCTCGGTGCAGTCAGTGCGCACAGTGCTTGGTGCACTCGGTGTATATGGCACTCTGTACACTCGGTGCAGTGGCTTCACTTCTCCCTCCCTGTGCTCCGGTGCGGGGTAGGTCGAGCCAATGGCAGGTCCCCCAGTCGTGCACCTTCACAAGGACAGTCCTGGTGCCTAAGGCCCCGCTGGGTGAGCTGAGGCATCGCCTACAGGACACAGCGAGCCCCTCCGCAGAGCAAAGGGAATGCAGGGTGTGGTGCGTCCATGCAACAGCGTTCCAGGAGGCAATTTCAGGGCAGTCGACCTAGGCAGCCACCTCAGAGTGTTCCGCCCCAACTTCAGCAGCCCCAGCAGGGGCATAGGAAGGGTTGCGGCCTCAGACCCATCCCTTCTCCGAACACCAGCTGCAATACTGGAGTGCTTGCACTTCGGACGCCTGGGTGCTCGCTACCGTGCACAACGGTAACGCGCTGCAGTTCCGTTTGGGACCTCCCCCCTTCCGAGGAGTTAGGCAGACATCTGTGACGGACCCTATCGGTACTCCAGAAAGAAGTGGCTGTCTTGCTGTGCAAGCAAGCCATTCGTCTCGCAGACACCAGCTCCTGCGGAGAGGGGTTCTACTCAAGATATTTTCTGGTACCCAAGAAGGATGGCGGCCTTCACCCCATCCTAGACTTGCTAATGAGTTGCCAGCTTTATTGTTTTATCCAGCTACAGAACAAAGAACAGTCATGCAAAGATAGTGATACTGTAATAATGTACTGTAGTATTTAAGTGGAGACTACTTCATACATTAAAAAAAAAATGAATTAAACAATCCATATATATGAGCTATAGAGGCCGATCCATAAAAAAATATTACAATATGTTGTTTTTTTTTGTTTCTTTTTTTGTCTGTTTTGATTTAAGTAAAGATTCAGATTCTTTTAACTTTTTGATGAAATTGCATGAAGCATTTTACATTTTAAAAGCACTGTGCCAATGTTCCAAAGAGGCCACTAAGATTGGCAATCATAGCCTACAATATACAATTAACACATTCAGAAGGGCTAGACATATTCATACTGTATGACTCACATGCTTTAATGTCTCTGTAATAACTGGGATACAAACTGAATCTGTAAGTGCGGCACAGGAATATGCACAGAGCCGGGTTCCATTTTTCTTCACTAATTGATACAAACAACACATCATTAAAAAAAAATATATCAAATACACTTTTATCATAATGTGTGTCTTTCACATAGGGCAATATGAGCCCATCAAAATAAATGGTATAGTGTAAGAGGTAAGATGTACTGAATTATTTTATTAGCTATAACCTCTTCAATAGCATGTTTGTAATTTCTTTCAAGACATTTGTCCCAGTTGCAGTCATCCAGACACGGATGCACATGATCCTAACAAACACGCTGCAGTTTGTACCTCTACCCGTGTTGTAAACAACTACCTACCCGACAGATTACATCTCACGGTCACATGCACTCACCACTAAGACCACATGACTGTGATGAAGGTATTTGCCTTAATCCAAATTGGACTGCACCAGGGGGGTTCTTAATTAAACAGCGTTCAAACCGAGGACCTAAAGCTATCCATCTAATCTATTGCACAATCACAGTAGCCAGAGTGTTTTTATTCTTTTCTCAATACTACACATACCATGTGTTCTTATATGTGGCAGATACCCCTTTTTATATATATATATATTTTTAAATGATTTCCTAATTTAATCATAGACATTGTACATCAAACCTCCCCTCAGCTTTGCAATGTTTGCTTCTGCCCTTCTGCCCCATTCACTCCCTAATGTCCTGGATGATATTCATACCAGGGCTCTGGACTGGCTAGTTCATTGACTTGCTATGTTTTAAATGCTTGCTTCCACTTCAGATATGTTCTTGTACATCTTGCAGTGTGTCTGCTTTGGATCATTGTAACATTGGAATTCACATTTATTACCAATCAGCTTGGTTTCAGATGGGACTGCATGATCAGACTGTCACAGGTCCATTGATTTGCACTACAACCATTCTTAGACATGCAACCCCACACTCCTACAATTGTTGAGATTATTGCCCATCCCATCTTCTTTGAAAGAGATTCTGCTCTATGTTGCTGCTGTACAATATCAATTATGACTTGTGTGGAGTTTGGAATTGCAGTCCTTTTTTTGTGTCAAATTTATGTTTGCGTGTGTCCAGTACTTTAATCTCTTTATCTAGTTCACTCAGTATACAGTACTATTGGTTTTCTGACAGCAGCTCTGCCATGGAGCCCATTCTATACCAATTTGTATCATACTTGTCGTCTGGAGATAACATTAATGGCTGTACTATGTAAAAGATTATTGCCATTTCTCAACTGGATTTTCTTCTGCCCTTCACTGATGATTACACTATCCAAGTTTATCCAAGTCTCTCCACATTTTCTTGCTGTACAGTATAGTGTACATCTAATAAAAGTCAAAGACTTAGTCACAAGTAACTAACTTTAAAATAGAATCCCTCTTAAAAGCTTATTACGGTAGACCAAGCAATAAATAAAACATAGTCACTGATGATGCAAAAAGCCAAGTAAATATTTGAAATGAGTATACTTGAAACCAAGTGACAGTAAGCTTTTAAGGTGTATCTATATTTCTGAATGTATTTTTATTTTTAAACATAGACTTTGCTTTCAAGTTATTCAAAATTGTACTCTACTAACTTGCCGGAGTTTCAACATATATTTGACTTTACAAGTACTGTAATAATCTGTAGCATCTCTTTTCAATAGACTTAAAATTAGATGCCACATTTTAGCAATAAAGTACAAACAGTAAAATAGTGTAGCCTACAGTACACTGCACAATTTGCATCTATTGAAGTTAGAGATTAAATGGTCATTTTAACATTAGTTCAAATTAATGGCATGGTAAGCTGATGGATAGTAATATGGCTCTTCTGTTAAATAGTGTTTTTGTATAGTAGGTACTGTAGGGAATGTGCAGTAAGGATAATAAAGCGTATTAAAGTCAATAATATATTATAATGTTTAAATTACGAGTAGAATTGGAATTGAGACCCTAAGACATGACTGAACAATGGGCACAAAAACTCTAAACAGAGAAGACCATATGAAAATGATCCACAATCCATTTACTCAGAAGAAAAAAATAGTCGACCTTGAAAATCTTTGCTTGAATTTAAAGGAAGTAAACAGGCTTTTACTGGCCTCTTATCCAAGGCTAATGCCATTATGTCTATAAAAATATGATCTTTTATTTAGTTATACATTAATACAGTCTGTCACTGATCATTTGTTCTTTTCTTGCCAGTTAAAAATGATCCTTCTACTTCAGACTGGGCAATTCACTAACAGTGCCTTAGATAAATGTACTGCTGGAAACTATTTATTAAACAGAACATCAAGATAATTTTTCATTTCAGATCTATTTCATTTATAGATGGAAAAGTAGACCTTTAAATCATTGCTCATAGAGTCAATCTAGGTCATACAGTTTACACTTTAGTTTACACTTTGACCTAACACCAAAGGATATTCACCCAGCCTAGATTTTTAGTTAAATTCTGTATTAAGTCTTACCATTTAATATTATCCTCTCACTGTTTGCCTATCGCCAGGTCAAGTGCAAATGGGCCTTGCACAGGAAAGACCAATCACAGTGGAGTTTGTAAAGGGGAGCAATATGACCAGAGGTGAAAAGGACCGCTGAGGCAAGAAGTAGAACAACAGACTGAATTTATTAATGAGGCGCCACAATTGAGAAATCAAAACACAACTATATACAGCAAAATACATTCTCCCAGCTCCCACAGCTATGGTTCCATACTCAGGTATTGTGTTCTTTTAACTTTTGTTTTATACTTTGATTATTCATTTAAGCAGCATTGTCAGCAAGTATGCCATTTTATAGATATGTAAATACCCATTTACACAGCACTTTAAATGACATGTTTCAGAGTCCAGTTTTCTATTTATTTACAGTCTTTATGAGCGTTTTCATAGGGGTATTTTATAGGTGATGAGCTCCTTCTTTGCAGAGTTCGTGTCAATGTTAATGAGTGCAGAATCTTATATTGTAGCAGAAGAAGTTATTATAGCGTGCAGTGCTTGTTTTAGAAGGCATGATTGACCTTTTTATTCTAAACGTATCCTGTAATGTGGGTAACTGAATTATGCTTGGTGTGGTGCAAAACGTCTTTTATCATTTACAGACTTGTGTGTAATTGGGATATGGGGTTTATGTATGGTATGTATGTATGTATGTATGTAAACCCCAGTTCACACTGGCACTCCTACCTGGGTTCTGGCTACCTGGGTCACAATCCCGTGTAGTGTGAAACCACGTACCTGGGTCATACCTGGGTTGACTTGGGTTGCAGCGACCCACTTCAGGATGTGAGTCGACACGCTTTGACCCGGGTTGAATGAAACAAAATGCATGACAGACGTTCGTAGGCTGACGAAATAACAAACAGCCACGTCTTTGTGAAAGTTTCACTTCCGCAAGGAACATTTCTGTTTATTTTGTTTAGCCATATTTTTGTTGCTTGAGACACACCATGAGCCAGATTGCAGAAGGGATGAAGAAACCTTTGCTCTAATCAACATTTGGGCCAACAGTTCAATCCAGAGAACCTTGGATGGAAGCGTTTGTAACAAGCTGCTTCCGGGTGCATTGATACACGCATTGTGCACCTCTGCCTGTCACCCAGGTCAACCCTTCTTTATCAAAAGCAGTGTCAAATCGCGTAGCTGACCCGCATGACACCGGGATTGGTAGGTTCCAACCCAGGTAGAGCATGCCAATGTGAAAGGGGCATATGTATGTATGTATGCATGATTCTATCTATCTATGTATTGTATTATGCTTAAAGTAACTTGATGGTAAAGATAATCCATGATGGTTCTGTGTGCAAATCTAAGTGTATCAACGCAAGCGAGCAAACAGGATACTACACTAAAAAACAAATTCATTAAAAAAAGGAAAATATAATGATCTATCAAAAATTACATAAACCCATTTTTTTTTTCCTTTTAAGAATTTTTAAAATGACTTTTTTAAATTACATGTATGTCTCAAAGGTGAAGGTTGATTTAGTGTTCAGCATTAACATACTGCACGGCTGTGAGTGCTTATGGGGATTTAAGGAAAAATGCCGTAACCAGCCCCTGTAGAATTCTTCTGAAAATTTCTACAGAAACAGTCTCTCCAGTAAGAAAGCTGTGCTTAAGGGTGGGTGAACAGGTTCAGAATAAAAATCCTTCCTCATCACTAAACAGAGAACAGTGATGGGGGTAGATTATCAAGTACAGAAATGGTAATGTTTGATATCCCACTTCAGAATGCATCATTTATTAAATACGTTTGTGGTATCAGAAAATAGGCATTGAAATGAAAACTCATCAGATGCGGTTTAACATTATTGACAATAGTCATTTTAAACCTCAGTCAGAACAAACAGCAAATAACAGTTGACTATTGAGCATTTGTGCAGGTGAATTCAAGGTATGTCGAGAAGAACTTCGATTAGTTTCTGATTTATAGAGAATAATCACTTCTAGTTAACTAGTTCTGTATGAGTTCTGTACCAGCTACTGCAGCCACAATAAAATAATTATTTCAAATTGGGGAGTATGTCTTAATTAATACTGTTCACCACTATGCCTTAATTACATTTGCCTTACCCAAAATAGAATCATATATAGTTAAGACTGCAAAATTGAACCTATAATGCATTAATATAACAGTATTATAAATTGAGTTCAATTATAATAAGGTGTTTGTAAAACCCTTGACCGGGTATAAAGTCATCACTCTCTCACCACAGTCATTATTTCTGTGACGTAGCACGCACATACCATGCACATTCCTATAGTGCTGTAGGAAGTACGCGTCTAAAACATTGTACGACTTTAAGGGGTGGGTAAATTGTCTTCTCTGGTACTGGTATTTCAGCTCCATTCGTAGACTATAAGGATCAGATTTGCTGAAGCTATGGTTCTGTAGGAAAACGTATATATTATATATGTACGTGTATATATCCTTTGGATGAGACGTGTGAATCTGCTATGGAAGGCCATTCTTTAGTACGTGTTTCAAATATTTAGTACACGTTCTAATTTTACTTTAGTACGTGGTGTAATTTTAGTTATTACACATACTAATTTGGCCAATCAGATCATTGAAAATGAAATGAGAACCAATGCATTTAAAGGAAATAGTAAGTGTAATAAATTATCCAATTAAAAGTCACCTTACATCTGCCATTGCAGCCTAATTTGTGGCAGTATATGGACCTGGCATTGGGTATAGTCTTGAAAGATGGATAGACCCGGACCCTCCGTGATGAACATCAACCGGCAGTCTCAGAGACTTCGAAATCGTTTTAATTCAGTGTTAACTTTCTTATGTAATGTTTTTATTTTTATTATTATTTGTGTAATGCTGTGTCTGTTTTTTGTCCCCGGTGCATTTTTATAAAAAAAATGTTGGTGGCCAAATGAGACAGGCTGCACATGCAGTGCTGTAACACATCCTAAAACGTTCGTGCAAACTCAGTTTAAGAAAGCTGTACGATATCAGTCATTGCGCAAGGCCAAATTGGAAGTCAGACATAAACATTTAAATATACCCTCCTACATTAATATAAATTAGGTTATTTGCATTTGGAACGAGAATTTCTCTGGCTAAAAGAAAGCTACATGGGAACACACAACACGAAAGTACTACCAAAACAGAATGAGAAAAAGGTGAGACTTATTTTTATATTTTTCTTTCTGTGGAAGTTGCTGCCTTGTTAAGTTATTATTCACTGTAACTAGTATTTTTTTATTAAACAGATTTTACATAGGCACATCTTTTGTCCCTTTATGATTGATATTAACAAGCTGACAGGCAAATACAACTTGAAGAGAATATTAAGATGTCTAATATAATGGGGCCTCAAGTGCAGATCATGGGTCTTACTCTGTCTAGTCAGTGATGCAATCATTGGAATCTAAAGAACAATTAAATCCACCAGGCAAAAGGAATGCTACACTCACTACACAATTTTACAAAAATCATAACCAAGGTTGTTAATTTCTAAAGTGCAGTGATATATAAATTACATAATCAGCCAAATGGAACTAAATTTAATTAAGACCCATATGAGGTTAATTTGGTCCACAATGACATTAAATAAGTAAATGGAAATAGTTTATTTTCTAAATAGCAATTCATTAAACTGCAGATATTAAAATAAGATACTATGAAATTACATGAAGCATATGCACATTAACAATCATTAGTAAAAGCTTCATATTTCTGTCTTAGCAAGCTTTTATAAGAATGTCAGAAGGTTTTTTTTTTTTTAATGCTGAACATCATTAATCATCATTTCGATAACCTTTTAACCAAATGTAATATTTTCTTTTCTATTCACTGCTTGTGTATGCATTTCTAAGATGAAAAAAAATGACTGCAAGGAAATTGTGTTGTTTTCAGTTCAGGAAACACGTACAAGACAGGGTAATATATGGCATTTATTAATCTTAAATGGATCAAAACAACAACATTAGTTTACCACTTTAAAACAACAACCTTATGACTCTGACATATGGTACCCTCTTAAGTTAGAAAGGTGTGACTTGTGCCCTTAACCATGACACTAATTCTTCTTAACCTCACAGCATTGGATAATTAAAAGCCTTTACTTGTGACCTACTGTATCACTAGTAAATTACAACCTAAGGCTATCCACTTTTCCTGCTTTCTTTTAATTACCCAGCTTTATAGGCTTATACAAAAACAAATTCCGCCTTTGACCTTGATCATTCACTTTTCTTACATACTGAACATGCACCATAAGATTAATGCTCCTAAATAATACTACAATGGTCTCAAAATAAGGGAAACAGTTTTCCTTTTTATACACTGTTGATAGTATTCTTAAAACCAGCCGCAGGTATACATTTTCTTCAGTTTCAATATGAAAGCAGATGGAATTGAAGATCCTTCAGAGCTTCTCTAAATATGTGCTGCTGCCTAACAACTTTTTTTTTTCTGTTGGTAATACAAAGACCAACCATCTATAAAGAACAGCTTTAGACAGAATTGTCGTTAAAACAGGTCTGACCATATATGTACAGCTATGGTTATTTTATTAGATTGCTCAACTGCAGATATTTATTTCATATGGATACATGTGCATGTGTTGAACATGAAAAACTATTAAAGGTATATGAACTAGATCCATTTTCTAATTATGATTTACCTTAAGAACTGTCCCTTGCCAGTTTCCCAGACTTTATTAGTCTGGGGAATGTCTTTAATATCACATTATTGTTCACTGAATAATTATGTTTTTATATGTAACACTCAACAGTGAGGAGGTTCAAAATGAACAGCGGTCGCAGCTCAAAGCTGCACTGCCTGTTGAGTTTCAATGGGTTTATAATGTCACTATTTTCACCAGCAGAAGTGCTATGGGGCAGAAGTGATTTAGATTTCTCAATCAGGATCTCTCTCTCTCTCTCTCTCTCTCTCTCTCTCTCTCTCTCTCTCTCTCTCTCTCTCTCTCTCTCTCTCCCCCCCCAGACTGTTTCAGTTGCAGACAGATATCAAAATAACAAGTGCTTATCATACCATATGGAAATAAATCTGCATGGGTCTAAATCAGCAACCCGATGGCAGTTGTATTGTGGGAGCCCTTGACAAATGCGCTCACACACACACAGACACAGACACAGACACACACACACACACACACACACACACACACACACACACACAGTGACTGTGATTCAGGTAGAACACCTCGATATCCTCTTCCTGAATGCTCACTGAATGTGCTGGGTTGGTTGGAGTTGAAGTACTCTGTGTTTAACAGTTTAATTTAAGCTTGAGCAAAGGTGACCAGTGCAATATTGTGTGGCGTTACTGTCCACTAAAGGCACTAAACTCAATTGCTGTGACCTAAACTGTATTAAGGATAGTGCAACCCTTTTCGTAAGACTATTGTATGTGATAGATACAGATAGTTCACAATTTGATTGCTGCATGCTACTTTATTATAATGCTATGTTACTTATAATAAGAATATCATACATTGACCCTTAACATTTACTTGTAGGAAAAAAAAAAAGCTATTTTTATTTAAATTTTATTTGACATCTTCTTACCCTTATTTCAGTTAACAAGGCAAACACTCAAAAGAAAATGATTTAGTTCAGGTGGAAGTCTACCATGTAAGTTAATTACCAATCCTGGAGGAAACAGCTCTGTCTACAACCATGTAGGCTCTAGAGGCTATTAGAACTCGTGGAGTGGGCTGTTTTAGCCATTCCCAAGGGAGTCTTCCACGTGACCCTAGGAATAGCTGACACAAATTAGAAAGCCCAAATGTGCCCATGCTGCACACATTGTAATACCATTTTAACTGTTACTGGAGCTAATATATAATGCTTTTAGAATGCTAGTCATGCCAAGAATAGCAATGAAAAGGACAACTAGACAATAGCCTCGAACTGGACTGTGACAGACTAATTATTGTGCCTTCATTGTGAAATCTCTTTACACAGGTCACCTGGAAAGCGTAATTAAAAATGCATTATAGATTCTTTTTATTGAGGCAATTAAATTAAAAAGCAAAAAAAAAAAAAAAAGTAATTATATGCCAAGGTAATAATAATGTTGGTCAACAGCATTTATTTGAGCAGAAAGAATGTATTTGTGGTGCATTTTATAATGCCGTGCACATCGGTATTAATGGTATGCTGCTTGATGGATGCGTCACAGTAGAGCTTTAAATGAAAGCCAATTAAATTTATAATGTCAGATTTTAAACAGAAATTAGTTACAGTATTATATGTGAAAGCTAATTGCAAGCAAGTGCTAAAATGATTTACATCACTAGGCTATTTCAGCATATTAAGCATTTGGAGATATTAACAATTCATGCCTCCCCGTTTATAATTACATTAAACGAGGTGGCTTATCTGTGTTCAAAATGTAGTTTGGATTATGAGAGCCTAAACCAGACTGACTGGGCCTTATGTGACTGTTTTTACATGATACTGAACAAATTTTCCTGTTTGTTTTCACCAGAAATGTATATTCATGGGTTAAACTTTTCATCTTAAAACGGGAAACTGTATCAGTAAGCTATTGTGCTTTTGTTTTGTATTCTGAAGAGTATTGGGTAAAATCTATGAAGCATTCAAATCCACTTGACTCTAGGTGCACCAGATTGTTCATGCAAACACACACATGTACCTGACACCACAGCTGAATTGATCCACCAATTGTGTCAGATATCTGAATTCTGATGATATGTTAATTCTGGAAGGGAAATATGTTGCCCTATTAAGCATATGTAGCAATTGCATGTGCAAACCTTATTGACATTCAGCTTGCATAATTTGAAACTGCTATAATCATCTAATTGTCCAGCCGCACTGGAAATCTGCATTGTCTTTTAGGGCAAATTTAGGTGGTGTATACAAAAATAAATAAATAATACATCTACGGTGGTATTTTAACCTCTGTCTCCAACAGCTAAATACATACTTATTTTTGGTGTACTGTTTGATTCATATTTGTTTAGTAAATGTTAATTTAACATTTTTGACCAAGAGAGATTCTAGTATGGCTCACTTTTAGATTCTTCTCACATAGATGTATTATTTATTTATTCAATGACTTCATTAATTCATTTCTTCGTCAAAACACCTATAATGATGTATGGTTACTTGGCCTAATGTTTCTTCTGTCAGCGAATTAGCTGTATTTTTATGGCCCAATTTATAGGAAAATAAAATAAAATAAAATAAAATAAAATGTCGAGATCCCAATAAAGATGCTATTGAGATCCTGATAACTTGTGTTATATTAATGTCCTCATCGACCCACTATAAAATCTATCAACTTTTAGCTGAAAAAAGTATTAAGACAATATAAATGAGTGCAATTAGTGAATCTCTTTTTCAATGCCAACATTAACATTTTCATAGGATGCCTTTTCATTGCTAAAGTTAATTTAATTTAAACTCTGTACAGTATTCTCTTAAAACTGAAAGGAGCATGTCCTCTTATATTTATATTCTAGTTACATGCAGCAGCTTGCCTCTTGCTAGACTGTATACAGCATCAAGTGAAAACCTTATCCACAGGTGTACGTAAGTGATTGCTTCACTGTTCCAATACATATGCCATTAAGGTTTATAAAAATGTCAGCTATACACAGTATTATGAAAAATATAGCTGTGCTGCCGAATGTTTTCTTTGAGCATCTGTGCTGTCAAGTGGGCTTCTATAGAGCTTTCACTATTGTGGGATAGACAGCCACATATATCAAGGACCTTCTAAGTGGGAATGGCAGATTTATATAATTATTATCCCCTGTTGGGGTTGCTTATCCCTACTGGGAATATAGTAGAGGCAGTCGTGCACACTTTAGAGTTCTGCATCTATACCTTTAAAGCATGCGATACTAAATGTATCATAATCTCAGGGTATACAGTATGGAAGCTGCCTCTCTATCTGTCCAACTGTCTTTCTGTATTACATTTTAGATTTTCCATAGATCTAAATAACCACTCTGATTGTTATGAAACTTGCTAAAGACTTTCTTTAGCACAAACTATTAAGTGTACTATAATATTGATGTTCAGTATAGATGTTCAGTAGAATGGCTTTAGTATGGCTTGTATAAAGTAGTTCACCATATTGCACCTGATACTGCACACCAATACACCACCATATTGCACCTGATACTGCACACCAATACACACCCATGCACAGGTCTGCCTGAACCCCACACTTCTTGTGTTACTGTTCCCCTGCGCCTAATTGTTCAATTACCTTGTTGTCACTGAGCCTCTGAACAGTACAGGGCAGTTTGAATATGTAAATACAGAGGTGGTTACAATGCAACAAGAGTTGCCAGTATACATCCAGAGACTTTGTAACATGACCATGATTTAATAATGTTACAGATTTGTACCGACTGTATATGTACATTTCCTTATAGAAACTGCCATGACATGTAAATTACAATATGTGATGCTGTTGTATAAGGAAAACAATGGCAGTTGTTAATGTTTTTTTTTTTTTTTTTCAGACGCCTTTATCCAAGATGACTTACAGAGACTAGGGTGTGTGAACTATGCATCAGCTGCAGAGTCACTTACTACGTCTCACCCGAAGGACGAAGCACAAGGAGGTTAACTGACTTGCTCAGGGTCACACAATGAGTCAGTAGCTGGTTACAAGCTCTTTTCTTTATAGTTCAGTCCGTTATTAATTACACAGAGAAGGGTATAAAGGGGCCTTAAAATACAAATACTGGAAATGCCTGAATCAAATGATTTACCCCTTTTTATTTCATAGGACTTTAGTACAGTTTGTTTTCACATTTATAGACTCTTGAGGGAACTATACAGTGAAAGATGAATCTGAAACTGTTTGTGTATTCTTCATCACTGTCAGTGGTTAGTGGTGGTCTGTTGTGTTTCTTAAAGCTGGGTACCAACTGCTGGCCGGAATAATTTTTTACTGAATTCCTTTGACTTTAAATAAATTGCGTCTTCAACAACGTTGAAGTGCCCCTCATTTATTTTCAGGACACAAACAATAAACTTGCACTGTTACCATGTTACATGTTAAACTTTAGGGAGAGAATAATAATATAACCATATTTCTTTTTTTTGTTTTGTGCATTTGCTTGCATTGCTAATAAGGATCCCTCTTTTTATTTACACAAGGGCAAACTTATTTTGAAAGAAATGTCTTTTTTATATTAACCTAATAGTCTTTAACATGATGCATTGCTTTTGCATTTGCCAAAAAGGAACCATATTGTTAACAATACAATTAAAAACAACCTGTGCATCAGAGAATAAACATTCCCTTCTCAGAAAACATCAGCTTATTGTAACATCTAGAGGTTTATGTGTAAATATCCTATTTGTTAATTACCATTATTTTTGTCATTTGTCTAATAGCAGGGAAGTAATTATTCACATAAATTATAGCAGGCTGTGCTTGAGGTCTTAAGTCAACCCTATTTTATATTACAAGCCAGTTCTTTGCTGAGCTTTTCTTAATAATGAACTAACTGCTTCATTTGAATTGTGTATTTTGATTATTAATATGGTTTTAAAAATACATGCACATCCATTCCCCTCTCCAACACCAGTATACGATTGCTATAATTAAGAGATTGTGCTATAAACATGTGTGCTCGTATATGCTTTCTTTAAACATTTTATTATATGCAGTGGTTTACACAGAGGACTCAACAGGCTGTGCAGTCTAAAATAGTGTGAGCCCCGTGCTATGAGCTCTTATGTTTTATTTCCTATAACAATATCTTGTTTAGGGACTTATGAGTACAAAGAAGAGCAACCAGAATTATCCCATGTTTAAAAGGCATGTCGTATGCAGACAGGCTAAAAGAATTGAAACTATTCAGTCTTGAACAAAGAAGACTACGCGGTGATCTGATTCAAACATTCAAAATCCTAAAAGGTATAGACAATGTCAACCCAGGGGACTTTTTTGACCTGAAAAAAGAAACAAGGACCAGGGGTCACAAATGGAGATTAGATGAAGGGGTATTCAGAATAGAAAATAGGAGGCACTTTTTTACACAGAGAATTGTGAGGGTCTGGAACCAACTCCCCAGTAATGTTGTTGAAGCTGACACCCTGGGATCCTTCAAGAAGCTGCTTGATGAGATTCTGGGATCAATAAGCTACTAACAACCAAACGAGCAAGATGGTCTGAATGGCCTCCTCTCGTTTGTAAACTTTCTTATGTTCTTATGTTCTTATGTTCTTCTTCTTATGTTCTTAAATAGAATTGCTGTATACAAAATAAAGTTTTGTTAATTTGTGTATTTTGTTTGTTTTTTTTAGCTCCATGATAATTGTGGGTTTTTTCCACAATTGTAATATATTCACAGAAACATAAACAAATGCTTACAAAAGCCTTTTTTTTCATTTATATTGAAATCATTACTTGTTTTACCTTTATGAAGATACCACTGGATATCTTAAACTATAGTGTTTTTCTTACTGCCTATCTTGTTTCCTGCTGCTGTTGAAACAGGACACCTCAGAGTACATGTTACATTTTAGAAGGATATCCTGTTGATTTGAAACTCCTTATAATGGGGTATGCCTTCCCTTGCATGAAACTACATTAAACTGCCAATACAGTTATAGAGCTGCAGCATTCATATCCCCTTCAGTCACTGCATGCACAATTGTACCATGTTAACTTTCCTACCTGCTGTATGTACCTATTTTATAATCCATATATGTGTTTTCAAAGTTTTGGTAGTGCAACTTCTAGAACTCCACAGAGTTCTGATGTTTTATATAATAGTTATTTTGCAATGTAAACTTAAACACATGGGCCTACTCCTTTATACAGCAGGCTACATAGTAAAGATTGATGGATGGTGAAGAGTTTTCACCCAAATAAACTTTATTAACACCACAAACATAACAAATAAACATTATAAACATAGGCAATCATACCAAATATTAAATTTGTCATGTTACACATCTGGGAATGATGTATAATGCCCCCAGGGTGTCTGCTAATAAATAAATAATAATAATAAACGGTTAAAGATGTTTAAATTTATTTATTTATTTTTTTTAAAGATGAAATCAACTGCAAACCAAATGAATTAAAATAAGTGATACCTACTTAAGACCAAAGCTTGTATTTATATGACTAAACCACTTAAAATAACTATCAATATGTCATTGCACTAATGAAAACCACATGCCCGACTAGCAGGTTATTGAAAAATGACTGGCCTGTAATTTTAGTTCAACAATTACTTAATTTCAATTCTAAATTTCTTGTACTACCAAAAATAATAATAATAACATCTGATAATAAATCTGCTTTCAGCATATTTAATGGAATGCACAATTAGATTACTTGCCAGCAGCAAAGAAATTTACATCTAATTGGCCATAGTTAGAAATGTACCTTAAAATAAAGGAAGGCTCCCACAGGAGGTATAAAATTCAGTCTCCACGGCCCCCTACATGAAATGTCCGTGCTTTTCTATGCGGAGGCCTCTTATTCAATTTACCAAATCTCCACTGATGCACGTTTTGCTTTATGGCAGTAGAGAATGCAACAAGAGCTGCCAGCTATTAAGTTAAATTAAAGGAACATGGACTCATACAGTATTAAAATTAAAAAGTAATAAGAATGCTTGCGAGTCTCTGTAAAATGAACCCACCTGGAATACTAGCTGATTAGAAGTTAAATATGATGACCTGAAAAACTAGACCTTTTGTAAAATGTATTTGAAAAAGCATCAGCAAAAACACTTTATTTAAGGGAGCTGAGCAGTGCAGGGAGCACATTCTTCTGATGGAGCTATGTAGTTATTCACTTTTTCAAGTTTCATTTAGAAAGGGTTTTTCTAATTAACATTTAAGATCAACTGTAGTTTGTGCACATATATATATCAAATTGCAACAGCTGAAAAGAACCACATTTGGTTTGAAATCATATGTTAGAAGGTTTATGAAGAATATTACTAAAAATGAAGGCATATTTACTTTCTAAAACAGTGTTAAAAGTTGGATTAAGTCCTATGACAGTATGGGTAGTACAGTTAGAAAATTTCATTTTATAAAAATGATGGCAGATAATTTGAATGAGTTAAAACTAAAAAAAAAAGAATCTAATCAAGGCAGCAGTGTGGAGTAGTGGTTAGGGCTCTGGACTCTTGACTGGAGGGTTGTGGGTTCAATCCCCAGTGGGGGACACTGCTGTTGTACCCTTGAGCAAGGTACTTTACCTAGATTGCTCCAGTAAAAACCCAACTGTATAAATGGGTAATTGTATGTAAAATAATATGATATATGTATAATGTGATATCTTGTAACAATTGTAAGTCGCCCTGGATAAGGGCGTCTGCTAAGAAATAAATAATAATAATGACCCTGTGAGAAAAACATGCAGAAAGAATCTAAGATTCCATTTTACTTTTTTTTACCTTTAAACTAGGGTCACTTTGTTGAGAAACCCACGTAAACTCATATTAATGATTTACAAGGTAGTTGTTAAAGAGATCAAATACCTACATTTTTCAAATATAATGCGCACTCTTTTTAAAATTGAAAAATGTCACCATATATTTCATCACATTATATACAAATTGTACAAACTATACTGGTTTTATTCTATACAGTATACTGTGGTGTTATTATTATACAAATAGTGCATATAATAAGCAGTTGTGCAGCACACAAAGATTTCTACACCTCAAGCTGTAAGCATTACCTAAACAGTAACCCACAACAGGGTGTGGGGTAAGATATATCTTACCGCACACCCCAAAATGTGGAAAGATATGTCTTATCGCACACCCTGGAAGAGGGTTATTACACTTATAAAATGGCTCGAAGATTATTTTACAAAAATAAAACAAAAAACAATGAGATTTAAAACATTAAGTTTTATTGAATGTACCCTTCTGCCAGTTAAAGAAATAGTTTCTATACTTTTGTTTTTAGAAGTTACACATTTGCTTTTTTATTTTATGTTTTTTAGATATTCAAGGTTTTTTTTTTTTTTTTTTTTTTTTTTTTTTTTTACTACAGTTTGAATGTATTATTTTCCTGTATGTTTTATAGACTTTGGTAAGTAAAGCTGACGTTTGAAATCACAGTTCCCCTAGTACAATAATCACATGCTGGACCTTTACCTTTTATTCTCTAAACACACTGCCTCTGTCTCTTCTCAACACTAGCACAATAACTCAACAACTAACTTCTCAGGGTCCCAGTGTATCATTCACCCTGAACAAAACTGCTCACCACATTATAATGCACACTGACATCATACCTTGAAAATCTGAACCCGTTTTTTATTTTTTTATTTTTTTATTTTAACACAATCCCTTCGTTAAGATGCAATGCAACTGCTTTCCCCAGCGATTTCAGTTCCTGCAGTTTGACTGTATTTTGTACTTCAGCCCTGGGCTTTAAAGACACTTTCACTATGGCTGAAGTGATCAATATTTTGAGAATTTAAAGAAAAGAAATCCAAGGAAATAGATCATCATTTTAGTTGTGTATGGTTTTATTTAATTTCTGTTAGTTTTTGACTAATACAAAAAAAAATGCTGTATATCTAATTTGCCTGCAGTCCTTAACTAAAACATATTTTTAAGCTGTTGACCTCAAAGTGTTTTGATCTTCTTACTGCACGGTCATGTGATCTTGTTCAGACAATCACAGCGTTTAATTTATCCAAGCCATTATATAAAGTTTGAAAAAACAAACATGATTCACAAAGAGATTTAATTTCCCCAGAGTATATATTTACGTATGTGGTATTAAAAAGCTTAAAATCTCCAGAACAATAAACAACCACATGTATTCTTGGCAAATGTGGCCTTCGCATTCAAATAAGGCTTCTAAGAGGGCTACCACTACCAAAATAGACCACTCCAAACTGTTCTGGTGTTTTAACAAGGAGATAAGAAATTAATGATACAACTCCACCAATCATGATTATTCACTGAAACTTTTGATGTGCTGTATTTTTTTAAATAAGTAATATTTAAATTCTCAAGAAAACTGAAAGAAAAAGTTGTCACCTTTCGACAGTGTTTATTGGTAAAAGTATTGTCATCATGCATTTATTGTGAAATGTTCAGGTAACGTAAACAGTGTTAGATTTGTTAGTTTTTGTGTGTGGCAGTTTACTTAATATATAACTTAATATATAGTTAAATCACAATTCAATGTAATGTAATTAAATTATTACAACTTAGTTTTAAATTAGGTTTTACACCTTAGGTGAGTTTAATTTAACATACTTTATTATTTGTTGATCACTATTACCACAATCTGTACTTCTTCGCTTGTATAAGATTAATTGTGGGTAATTAGAAAGCCCCAGGCAGACCTTTAGTAAGTCATGGCTGATAGGGAGGTGTCTCCTGACAGCACAGGGTCTGGGGTATTAAGGCGTGTTTTTTCCTCTATAGTGAGGGCCAAAAGAGAAATGTAAACAGCAAAGCTTCAGAATTACCATCATTAACGTGCAGGTGTTTTCAAAGACATTTTTTTTCAATTCTTGTTAAATTGAAAATAGCCAAATCAATTTGCTGCAGATAGAAGTGCATTTCCTATAGCTTGCTTGCAAAACACTGTCGATATGTCACAAGCATATTCTGGTATTTTGCAAAAGATGTATGTGGTGCATATCACAAGATAAGAAGTACAGAGCAGATGCTGTCATCTAATCAGCATGCATTTTATATATCAAAAATATGTATGCTGTATATAAACAATTCTATTTTTGAAATCAACAATTATATTTTGGATATCAACAATTTTATTTTTGAAATCAACAATTGTATTTTTGAAATCAACAATTCTGTTTTGGATATAAAAAATGTGACGGCATTACTGATATCAACAATAGAATTGTTGATATCCCAAAAATAATTTTTGATATCAGAAATGGACAATCAAATGTTAAAAAGGCTTGCCATTTGCCGCGGCCGGTCTGACTCCTCCAGCACTCACAGGGCCAATATCATAACATCAAGCCAATGTTTCTGCAACGTTCCTCTAGACATGAGAGTATGTGTATTGCTACGATTCTATATCTGCATAAGGTACATAATTAAGGGTTATTTAATTAAAACAAAAAATAGATTTGAAGAGATTATACAGTCTCCCCCCACCATGATATACTGTGATATGCAACCACAAGGTTTACATCAAATGTCTCTTCTTCAAGTGAATGTGGACATTAAATGAAATTAATGTTAAAGCTTTGGCCCAAGCATTCATGCCACTTCTCCACAAATTTTGACTGGCCCTTGTTGTCTGCCTGTATACCCTATGTAAACTGGAACACAATGATGTGAACTCCATGATTGACAGCCTGTTGCCGAGACCAAAAAATACTGAACTGACTTTTTCATAAAAAAAACAGGACTTAAAACAAGGCAGCTGTCATATGATAAATAGTAGACAATTCTGATCAGGAATCCTCCTCTTACATGAATTTTATATTAAGTACATTTTCCTCAATATTAGCCAATATTAAGTAGCTGTAAGACACATGTTTCACCCATCAGTTACTTCTTAGCTGAATTGCTTTACAAGACCCTTGGGTGATGTAAAATGAACAACAACTAACTAAAGATTTTATATCTAATCTAATTTAAATTGCTAGCTGTACTTCAGACTGAAAAACGTTGGCTCACGGTAGGATCAGTCTAAAGAAATGTATTTACACATTTTATCAGAAAGGCTTTGTAACAACAGTCCTGTCTTTTAGTTCCATCTCATACGGGGCATTTAAAATAAAATAATCCATTTCTATCAACAGCTCCTGATTTTAATAAATATCCTCACACACAGGGATAACCTCCATTTCAACCTTGTTGGATTTTAAAACATTCTTTATAGGATAATGGAACAATGTTAATTAAGTTTTGTTGTAGAGAAAGGTTATGTTTTCAAATTGTGTACAATGTTTCATTTTACATCCCAAACTACTGAAAATATTTTCGTTTTTTTACATGGCAAAGAGATAAGGCAACTGCCTCAGCAATTCTGATAAACTACTTAAATGCACTGACTAGTTTGGAAATTTGACATAAACCTAATTTTCAAACTGTGGTCACTTATTGGAAATCAGTCCCTAGTTGTTATTCTGGAGCAGACCTTCTATTAGATCTTCCCAATAAAAGGGTGAATGAACTGTGTGCGTGTGTCTGTGCACTGCATTACTGTCAGGTAAATTTAAAAGGTACTTTTTAGTGAACCCATTATTTTTAGACAAGGTTTCTAAGTGCAACATCTGAATTTATTTAAGGAGACAAACTGTTTGGTTAAAACAGGCTGCTTAGAATCAGCATGTGGCAGCTTTAAGTAATGTAATTTAATGCAGCTGTTTGCAGGAAAATGGAAATTTTAGGTGGACTGCATTAGTAATATGTCTAAGACTCTGGTACTCTGAGTTACTAAATATGATTAAAATGAAATGTCTTGACCTATATTAAATTAGTCGGTATAAACATAATTGTGTTACAGTTGGTAGCCACAAAAAGCCATCTCGTAACTGTATGATGCCTTCATACGTTATTTGCATCTTTAGCTAAGGGTATCTATTGACATGTATGTTAATTAGCCAAAGTTCACATTTGTTCAGGCTGAGTGGAATATTAATAAGGGAAAATAACTTAAGATCACTCTACCAATAATAAAAGAGCCTGAACACCAGATAAAAAGCTGCTCATAAATAGGAAACGCATTCACAAGGTAAATACATTGGTAGAGTCTGCATGACCAGGGAAATATACGATAGTATGAGGTAAGGGCAGATTTGTTTTTATTTACCCTTGAGTTTTCAAACCAAGCGGACATCATCCAAAAGGGGCCCAGAAAAGGGGCCTTTCTTTAAGAGGAAATACATCCTTCATCTAGCCATTTGGTGGATCCACGTTGTCACATATCTCTACCAAGATAGACAAAGGACATCCATCTCTGGCCTCCATTTGGGATTATGTTTTCTGGCCTTGACTTCAGAGTTATCTCATATAAAAGATGACAAACATTTAAGCTTTAACAGGCACTTATTTTTAAGTTTCTTTTGATTGCTGTTTATTATGGTTAACCCCGGTGGTGAAGCCACTGATCTCACCCATAGGCTGATGAACAATTATAATTATTGTTTGTTTATTTAGCAGATGCCTTTATCCAAGGTGACTTACAGAGACTAGGGTGTGTGAACTAAGCATCAGCTGCAGAGTCACTTATAACTACGTCTCACCCGAAAGACGGAGCACAAGGAGGTTAAGTGACTTGCTCAGGATCACACAATGAGTCAGTGGCTGAGGTGGGATTTGAACCGGGGACCTCCTGATTACAAGCCCGTTTCTTTAACCACTGGACCACACAGCCTCCTGTACAATTAAGAGTGCTGTGTTTTGCGGCAGTCACTTACTAATTATGATTACTACTTCCGTGTATGTTACATGTCCTATATCAAATTGATCAATGCTGTACACATTTATATTAATGTATTCATTATTCATTAAAAATAAAAACAGTTAGTAAGTGTGACCACATGGGTGAGCATGGAGGTCCCCTTAAGCTGTTGAGTGAAATGGTATTCAGTTTTATCTTAACAAGTTTCTATAAGGCTCATCAAGCAAATATACTACTGAACTTAACATACGAGTTGTAAAAATATTAGAAAAGGTGAAAACTAATAAAAGATGGCAAGGAAGTTTAACCTCAAAATGGCTTAACTGTTAATTAGGTTGGTGGTGTGATGAATGATAACTTATCTTCTCCCTCTTTAAGGCACATCTGATTGAGTTTACAGCAAAGTACGTAGTTGTCAGCCTGTCTGCTTAAATCTTTGCCATAATATTAATCCATTATGGCTATGGACATGACTTGAGCTTCATCTATTTGGTTTGATTCCTAGGCAGTTAATCTCAATGACTGCCTGCAGCTTCCATGAGCACATTCCCAACAAACCCTTATATTAGTTATTTTTGAGACACACCAAACTCTCCCATGGACTGGATACATCTATTTGTAATAAAGAAACACATAAATAGAGCCATTGTCAAAAATTAGATTTGATTATATATGGCACTTAATAGGAAAGTGATACAGCACATTTTACAACTAGACTGGGAAATACAAATTCTAGGATAGTTCCCAGTTTCAATGTATTTATTTATTTATGTATGTATGTATGTATTTATGTATGTATGTATATTTACACTGCTGTGCAAATGTCTTAGACACATTCAGGAGTTACAATATATATCGATGTTATGAGCATCAACAATTTACTCAAAACTCCACTAGTGTTTTCCACTATTATAACAACTTTGACTGTTATTAGTACAGCTTAGTTTGGGTGAGAAGAAAGCAAGCTTGTCATTTAGCAATCTTTAATTCACATTGATCAGAATCTTCAAAAACTTGTGATCACAACAACTCAAAGTAAACTATACATGAGCAGCTAATATGAAGTTTTGTAGTAGCTAATCCATCACATTTACCCAGTGGTTCTCAACAGGGGGGGTGCACCCCCTATGGGGGTCACAAAGCAATCCGGGGGGGGGGGGGGGGCACGAGTTGATTCTATAGTAGTATTGAAGCAGGTTAATTCTACGGTAGTGTAAACCCACCTCCCAAATTAGCAAAATGTCTAAGACTTTTGCACAGCAGTGTATATCTTTTAAAACATTAAGGAACGAAGGACTCAGAATTCAATAAATATTACTTACAGGTACTTATTAGAAATTAATTATTAATTATATATATAAATTAATTATATACATTTCATTTAGGGTTTTCTTTGTTCTCTGAGTCACACTCACTCACCCTGCTTGAGGGTATTTACACATTGTACACCAAGTCTGCAAGAAGCTAGCCGAGATGTAACCTGGCAAGGTAATAAAGCTTATTTATTTAAAATAGACAGCATACAAATGTTTAATAAAGGTCAAATTGCACAAATAGGAATTTACACTTAATCCTAATAAACAAAAGATACAACCCCAAACTATATATTTCTATATGAATGCATGCCATTAATGAGAAAAATCATCAAACTGATTAGAAGATGACTACATTATGAGACAAGCATTGCTTTAACAGTCCTATGTAAATGAGTCCAATTTAGCATCTTGTATTCAGCTGGAAACCATTGCTAAACGATAAGGGTAGCCAGTCACAGATATTAAAATGAATTATATCTAATCTGAATTTTAGTCACGCTACATTAACTAATAGAAAGTTATTAACATTTCAAGAGAAAAAAAGCTTTTGCCTGCAAAATTAACAGTGGCTGAGATGTGACCTGTAAGCCATGCAGCCTGATCACTGTAATGACAGTGTAATGGCATATTTACATTAAAATCTCTGCAGCTAATATGTGATTCAGAATTGGACGTTATGTCAAGGATTATTTAGTCTGGCCTCCTGGCCTTTCCCTGAGTATTTTTCTATTTCAATATGAATCAGAAACTTCTCATTTCATGACTATTTCTATGGACAGTCTCTATGGCTATGTCTTCTCTACATTATAAAACCTCCTTTGCTACATTTTATTTCTCTTATCTTTTTTTATAGCAGTTATCATTTTATTTCAACAGTGTCCAAATGTAGTACAGAAGGAATGGCTAATGTTTTTTTTTTCATTTCAACTGGTCTCCCTACCAATTCTTTTTAAATGTTATTTTTGTTTTTATTTGTTTTACATTGTGTGTCTTCAGAATAAAGGGTTAGGATTATTATTATTATTATTATTATTATTATTATTATTATTATTATTATTATTATTATTATTATGAGCTAGTGGGTCCTGTATGTGTATACTCTGGAGAGTGGCCAGGAAGGACACTTGCAGAGTTCCAGCTCTACTCACTGGATGTACAAGTATATGTATGCAATAAGGCCCAACAGGGTGTCCGTATACATCCAATACACGGATCAGTCTGGGCATTATGCGTAAATTAATTTAATTGAAACATGCAAAAGTAAGTACATATTTATTTTTGATATGTGTTGAATTGCACATTGCCAATAAATGTAAATTGTTTAAAAAAATGCTGAAAAGATGCAACAGGAGGCAGACTTTAGATGACACAGAATTTGTTTGTTTTTTTCTCTCAGTACAAGACGCTGTTGTTTCAGCAGAACGGAGGGCATAATGAATTCAATGCCATCTCAGATTTCATTAATTTTTCAAGGTCTGTGTCGGAGAGAGGGGTGGATACTGTGCAAAGGTGTCTTTTTGTGTTTTTCTGTAGTGTTTACATATTGCTAAAAAGACCATTTGTTTTAGCCAGTCCTGAAAGACAGCAATTTAATTGTTCTTCATCTAAATGTCTATTTAGTACTTTTGGGATTTTATTTGGTGGTTCAGTATCTTCAGAGACATTTGTATTTTCAGGGAGCTGGTCTCTCAGTTTGATAGTTGCTGTAACTTTGTAACTAAAAACAAGATGGCTGCCGGTAATTCTGTGCATTGCGACTTTCTTTGTCCTGTTTTCAACACCCAGCCGACACCTATGTTCGAAAAAAAATTGGTCAACGAGAAAATGTAAATGCATCCAAGAAAAACGAAATTTGACTAAGCTAGTAAAATCTTATCTAACTGAGATCAAAGAGCACAGAAATTCAGAAGAAATACCCGTATCCGAGCTTTACACACTGCTGGCAAATTTCATTTTCTGTGTAATGAAAAAAGACAGCAATGAGTATGAACTTTGTATATAGTGGCAGAGTAGGGGGAGGAAATGTGAGGCCCAGCACACTAAGAAATGTGTGTTTGTGGCTGCCTGTGCACAGCCACAGGTGATGGTAATTGTGTTTAGTAGTGATTAATTGAGTGAATGATGGTTGATTGAAAAGTGTTCGAATGTGGCCAGGTGGTAATTGAATGATTGGTTGTCAATTACCCCTGGTCACACCCTATAAAAGGAACAAAGGAATGAATCATAAAACTTCAATTAAACATCTCCGGTGTTTATTACCGTATTTGCCAGCAGACCCGGAACGTATTGGAGATCGGCGATTATTTGAGACCGGCATTTATATTAGACCACTAGCTTCACATGCTTCATGAGAAGCCGCTAACACACAACCTTGTAGCAACATCGTAACTCAATTTAAACATTCCAGCAACTTTGTTAAAAGGTTGTGTGTCAGTGCGAACTAAGTAACAGTTTTGTTTTTATAACAAAATGACATTGTATTGTACACCCTCAAGTATAAAGTGAAAGTATTATTATGATCTTTTTATATGCACTAGTTAACAAGGATATGGTATCGAAAACATTGGAAAAGTAACAAGCAGAAGTACGAATTTGTATTTAAAAACGGAATTAGATCTACCATTGTTAATAATAATAATAATAATAATAATAATAATAATAATAATAATAATAATAATAACAACAGTTAAATCCACTAAAAGGCAGCCTTGTAGATATCACAACACAGGTGTGTTGGCTACGCTTACAGCACAATAATAATAATAATAATAATAATAATAATAATAATAATAATAATAATAATAATAATAATACAAACTTCTAAAATGTTTTTAAAACTGAACAATAAAAGCAATAAGTTTAATCTCAAACTTGTACATTGTTAATACAGCAAAACACATTAAAATACACCAAGAGGTTTGTATCTGGCCTACTTTGAGCACACTTAAAATTATCAAAACTTTTAATGATGTAATAACTACATTAAACAAATATGATTACATGTAGGCCTACCTTAAATTATGTTTTCTATGATTATTATGTATTAATCCTGAGAGTCACTTTCATTGCTGTTACTTATTAGCAGTTCATTATGCTCAAGCTACTCATCTTCCTCAGCTTCAATGGCAACCCAGCGTTTATTTACAATATTTGCCAGCAGATCCGGTGCATATTGGAGACAGGCGATTATTTGAGACCTGGCAATTATTTGAAATGTTATGGTGGAGAGAGAGAGAGAGAGAGAGAGAGAGAGAGAGAGAGAGAGAGAGAGAGAGAGAGAGAGAGAGAGAGAAAATCATCCTTTATTGAACAATTCATCAAAACTCTACAGTTTCAGAAATTAAATCAAAAACACAATAAAAAAACAACCCTCCTACTGGCTCCAGGGATCAGCCGTACACTCCCTAGTGCATCAGTATTAAAATACTGGAAAAACACTGTACTTTTTATTAAAAACACTGTACTTTTTATTAAAAACACTGTACTTTTTATTAAAATTCAATTTGACATTACAACAAAAACAACAAACATTTCCACAAGATCAAATAACCTTAATAGTTTAAACAGACCAGCTAACTCACTGTTTATAGATAGATGCTGAGAGAGAATATGGTTTTTATTCACTGCAGGAGGATATCCCAGTAAATCACAAGCGCGAGTGGATTATGTAAGGACATCTTCCTAAGGCGAATAAAAACTGTATACCATGAACAATGATTCAGTATTTTGTTTATACCACAAGTATGTATTTTAAAATACATAACAATTAGATATGTACAGTTTTTATATTATATCAATTAATTCAGGGATTATTTTACCTAGCGGACCTTTTCTGTCATTGTCAACAGACAATGCTTTGACGCAAATTTTATACCCTTACTATTTTTAAGATCAACATTTGAACTAACTGCTGCGAAACCTGCATCGTTTAATTAAAATTAACTGTAACCTAACTAAATGTTTCCTAAGTGTTTGCTTCAATGTTCTAAATTATGTTCTAAAGGTAATCTACAGAGGCAATACAGTGCCAGGAGAGTTTTATGGTTTGGCAAAAAAATAAATCAACTCTCACTGCCAGCCACATATGCAGATTAATTCGTTATACTGCAGATATTTGAATAAAACATCTGCAAATTACCTGCAAAACTACTCCAGTCAAAATACAGCATAATTATAGCCAGATTGGAGTTTTCTCTACAGCAGGCACTGAGCTGGTAACCATCTGATCACTAGGATGATGTTTGCAGGTTTTTGTTTCTGACAGGGCAGAGGTCATTTGTGGTTTACGATTCTCGGCTTCACTTGGCATACTCAAAGGCATAACACATGGCTCCATAACACCAGGGGAAAACACGGTTAGCAGAATAGAGCTTTGAGAATGGACTGATTTCTTAATTAGATGCATAAACCTTTACTGAACTGGGATAGCATTCATGTTCAATTTTTTGTGCCATATCCTAGCCATTATGGGTTTTAAGGGTGCTCTGACTTGTTTGGGATAATTATATTTAAATTGCACTCTGGTAATGAATTCAGTATAGTTTTAGCCTTAAGACATGTGATACTGAACCCGACAGATTGATACATTTCAATATATATGTTGTAATGTTTGCACTGGTGTTCAAGGTGTAAACCCAAGCTGTAGTGAACCATCTGGTCTTCTAGTCACACAACATGTCACACAATGTTGGCAGGGCTTGGATCTGTTACAGTAGGTTGGGCTTGTATCTGAAGAAATCTGATGTTACCACATTTCTTTCCCTTAAAAGACTCTCAAAACAGAGACTGTAAGCATAACAAAGAGGGTGGAGGGTTGGGGTGGGAACAGTTTGTCTCCTGGGTAGCCAGCCTTTTCACTTTACAAATGAAATCACTTAGAAATTTAGAGAAATTAATATCATAATGAAGGCGAGAGTGCCCATTAGGTTGGCCTAATGTTGCTCCAGAGAGATATGATAGATGTCCGGTTGCTTGAAGCCCTTATTTGCACAGAGTCACCTCTGTAGTTGCCATTATTAGGAAGACATCTGAGGCGGGGGATCCACGACTATTACTGAGAGATGTGAATTTGACTGGTTTCCAGGGAGCAAGAGGAAAGAGACTTTGCTCTACCTGTCACTGTGGTGCAAAGGTTTTTTTTTTTGTTGTTGTTCTTACTAAATGTCTCTTTAGCTATATGGAGATTTTTTTTTTTAATAGAAATATAATGTCCTTTTTATGTTTGGCTAGTCTATTACCCAGCACTATTTTTTTTTTTTTTTTTTGTAAATGTATGACATTTTCTAGTATCAATTTTTCTATTCACACGAAAGTAATTTTTTCCACCATTAATTTACC